>NC_088218.1:2126637-2259137 GCF_036934945.1 Oncorhynchus masou masou | reverse complement strand
TCTCCCCTCCCTTTCTCCTCTCCTACCCCCTCATCTCCGTCCTCTCCTCTCCTCCTTGTCCTCTCCTCTCCCCTCCCTTTCTCCTCTCCTACCCTCATCTCCGTCCTCTCCTCTCCTCCTTGTCCTCTCCTCTCCCCTCCCTTTCTCCTCTCCTACCCCCTCATCCCCGTCCTCTCCTCTCCTCTATGTCGTCTCCTCTCGTCTCCTCTCCTCCTTGTCCTCTCCTCTCCCTCCCTTTCTCTCTCCTACCCCCTCATCCCCGTCCTCTCCTCTCCTCTATGTCGTCTCCTCTCCTCCTTGTCCTCTCCTTAAGCAGCTTTTCTCTGAACAGCTAGTGGTCTGTTCATTACATGACAGAGAAATACCAAGACTGGTCTGCCCGTCTGTCTGTCTGTCTGTCTGCCCGCCCGTCTGTCCGCCCACCTGTCTGTCTGTCTGTCTGCCTGCCTGCCTGCCTGCCTGTCTGTCTGTCTGTCTGTCTGCCCGTCAGTATGCCTGTCAGTCTGCCCGTCCGTCTGGCTGTCCGCCCGCCCGACTGTCTGTCAGTCAGTCTGCCCGTCAGTCCGTCCGCCCGCCCGTCCGCCCGCCCGTCCGTCTGTCTGTCTGTCCGTCAGTCTGCCCGTCTGTCTGTCTGTCCGCCCGCCCGTCTGTCTGTCCGCCCGCCCACCCGTCTGTCTGTCCGCCCGCCTGTCTGTCCGTCAGTCTGTCAGTCAGTCTGTCCGTCAGTCTGTCCGTCAGTCTGTCCGTCAGTCTGTCCGTCAGTCTGCCCGTCAGTCCGTCCGCCCGCCCGTCCGTCCGCCCGCCCGCCCGTCCGTCTGTCTGTACGTCTGTCCGTCTGTCCGCCCGTCCGTCAGTCTGTCTGTCTGTCTGTCTGTCCGTCTGTCTGTCTGCCCATCTGTCTGCCTGTCCGTCTGTCTGTCTGTCTGTCTGTCTGCCCGTCTGTCTGTCTGTCCATCTGTCTGTCTGTCTGTCTGTCTGTCTGTGAGACAGTGCCTGCTGGCTTTGTTTAACCTGTTATTATTACTATGTGTCTGCCTCCCTCATCGTTATGTATCACTGAACCATAGAGTTATCATGAGTTATCATAGTAGAGGTCAGAGGTCATGGTTACCTGAACCATAGAGTTATCATGAGTTATCATAGTAGAGGGCATAGGTCATGGTTACCTGAACCACAGCGGTATCATAGTAGAGGTCAGAGGTCATGGTTACATGAACCATATAGTTATCATAGTAGAGGTCAGAGGTCATGGGTACCTGAACCACATAGTTATGATAGTAGAGGTCAGAGGTCATGGGTACCTGAACCACATAGTTATGATAGTAGAGGTCAGATGTCATGGTTACCTGAACCACAGTTATCATAGTAGAGGTCAGAGGTAATGGTTACCTGGCCCACATAGTTATCATAGTAGAGGTCAGAGGTAATGGTTACCTGAACCACAGTTATCATAATAGAGGTCAGAGGTAATGGTTACCTGAACCACATAGTTATGATAGTAGAGGTCAGAGGTCATGGTTACCTGAACCACAGTTATCATAGTAGAGGTCAGAGGTCATGGTTACCTGGACAATATATTTATCAAAGTAGAGGTCAGAGGTCATGGTTACCTGAACCACAGCGGTATCATAGTAGAGGTCAGAGGTCATGGTTACCTGAACCATATAGTTATCATAGTAGAGGTCAGAGGTCATGGTTACCTGAACCACAGTTATTATAGTAGAGGTCAGAAGTAATGGTTACCTGGACCACATAGTTATCATAGTAGAGGTCAGAGGTAATGGTTACCTGGACCACATAGTTATCATAGTAGAGGTCAGAGGTCATGGTTACCTGAACCACAGTTATCATAGTAGAGGTCAGAGGTAATGGTTGCCTGGACCACACAGTTATCATATTAGAGGTCAGAGGTCATGGTTACATGAACCATAGTTATCATAGTAGAGGTCATGGTTACCTGAACCACATAGTTATGATAGTAGAGGTCAGAGGTCATGGTTACCTGAACTACAGTTATCATAGAGGTCAGAGGTCATGGTTACCTGGACCACATAGTTATCATAGTAGAGGTCAGAGGTCATGGTTACCTGAACCACAGTTATCATAGTAGAGGTCAGAGGTCATGGTTACCTGAACCACATAGTTATCATAGTAGAGGTCAGAGGTCATGGTTACCTGAACCACAGTTATCATAGTAGAGGTCAGAGGTCATGGTTACCTGGACAATATATTTATCAAAGTAGAGGTCAGAGGTCATGGTTACCTGAACCACAGCGGTATCATAGTAGAGGTCAGAGGTCATGGTTACCTGAACCATATAGTTATCATAGTAGAGGTCAGAGGTCATGGTTACCTGGACAATATATTTATCATAGTAGAGGTCAGAGGTCATGGTTACCTGAACCATATAGTTATGATAGTAGAGGTCAGAGGTCATGGTTACCTGAACCACAGTTATTATAGTAGAGGTCAGAAGTAATGGTTACCTGGACCACATAGTTATCATAGTAGAGGTCAGAGGTAATGGTTACCTGAACCACAGATAGCATAGTAGAGGTCAGAGGTCATGGTTACCTGAACCACAGTTATCATAGTAGAGGTCAGAGGTAATGGTTGCCTGGACCACACAGTTATCATATTAGAGGTCAGAGGTCATGGTTACATGAACCATAGTTATCATAGTAGAGGTCATGGTTACCTGAACCACATAGTTATGATAGTAGAGGTCAGAGGTCATGGTTACCTGAACTACAGTTATCAAAGAGGTCAGAGGTCATGGTTACCTGGACCACATAGTTATCATAGTAGAGGTCAGAGGTCATGGTTACCTGAACCACAGTTATCATAGTAGAGGTCAGAGGTCATGGTTACCTGGACCACATAGTTATCATAGTAGAGGTCAGAGGTCATGGTTACCTGGACCACAGAGTTATCATAGTAGAGGTCAGCGGTCATGGTTACCTGAACCACAGCTATCATAGTAGAGGTCAGAGGTCATGGTTACCTGTACCACAGTTATCATAGTAGAGGTCAAATGTCATGGTTACCTGAACCACATAGTTATGATAGTAGAGGTTAAAGGTCATGGTTACCTGGACCACATAGTTATGATAGTAGAGGTTAAAGGTTAGTGATAAGGTAACAGGGGGATATTAGGGGTTAATACCTGAACCACAGAGTTATGATCGTAGAGGTTAAAGGTCATGGTTACCTGGACCACAGAGTTATGATAGTAGAGGTTAAAGGTTAGTGATAAGGTAACAGGGGGATATTAGGGGTTAATACCTGAACCACAGAGTTATGATCGTAGAGGTTAAAGGTTAAAGGTTAGGGGTTGGTACCTGTATCATGGGTTCAGTGAGCTGTTCCTCGTCGACCTCTAGGACGGCCCTTCTGATCTCCTGGTAAGGCATCCTGAAGGACCCCAGGAAGATAGCTGAGGAGAGAAGAGAGGGAGAGAGACAGTAAGGCATCATGAAGGACCCCAGGAAGATAGCTGAGGAGAGAAGAGAGGGAGAGAGACAGTCTGAAGGACCCCAGGAAGAGAGCTGAGGAGAGAAGAGAGGGAGAGAGACAGTAAGGCATCATGAAGGACCCCAGGAAGATAGCTGAGGAGAGAAGAGAGGGAGAGAGACAGTCTAAAGGACCACAGGAAGATAGCTGAGGAGAGAAGAGAGGGAGAGAGACAGTAAGGCATCATGAAGGACCCCAGGAAGATAGCTGAGGAGAGAAGAGAGGAGAGAGACAGTAAGGCATCCTGAAGGACCCCAAGAAGATAGCTGAGGAGAGAAGAGAGGGAGAGAGACAGTCTGAAGGACCCCAGGAAGAGAGCTGAGGAGAGAAGAGAGGGAGAGAGACAGTAAGGCATCATGAAGGACCCCAGGAAGATAGCTGAGGAGAGAAGAGAGGGAGAGAGACAGTCTAAAGGACCACAGGAAGATAGCTGAGGAGAGAAGAGAGGGAGAGAGACAGTCTGAAGGACCCCAGGAAGATAGCTGAGGAGAGAAGAGAGGGAGAGAGACAGTAAGGCATCCTGAAGGACCCCAGGAAGATAGCTGAGGAGAGAAGAGAGGGAGAGAGACAGTAAGGCATCATGAAGGACCCCAGGAAGATAGCTGAGGAGAGAAGAGAGGGAGAGAGACAGTAAGGCATCATGAAGGACCCCAGGAAGATAGCTGAGGAGAGAAGAGAGGAGAGAGACAGTAAGGCATCCTGAAGGACCCCAAGAAGATAGCTGAGGAGAGAAGAGAGGGAGAGAGACAGTAAGGCATCATGAAGGACCCCAGGAAGAGAGCTGAGGAGAGAAGAGATGGAGAGAGACAGTCTGAAGGACACCAGGAAGAGAGCTGAGGAGAGAAGAGAGGGAGAGAGACAGTAAGGCATCATGAAGGACCCCAGGAAGAGAGCTGAGGAGAGAAGAGAGGGAGAGAGACATATTGAAGGACCCCCGGAAGATAGGTGAGGAGAGAAGAGAGGGAGAGAGACAGTAAGGCATCATGAAGGACCCCAGGAAGAGAGCTGAGGAGAGAAGAGAGGGAGAGAGACATATTGAAGGACCCCCGGAAGATAGGTGAGGAGAGAAGAGAGGGAGAGAGACAGTAAGGCATCATGAAGGACCCCAGGAAGATAGCTGAGGAGAGAAGAGAGGGAGAGAGACAGTCTGAAGGACCCCAGGAAGAGAGCTGAGGAGAGAAGAGAGGGAGAGAGACAGTAAGGCATCATGAAGGACCCCAGGAAGAGAGCTGAGGAGAGAAGAGAGGGAGAGAGACATATTGAAGGACCCCGAAGATAGGTGAGGAGAGAAGAGAGGGAGAGAGACAGTAAGGCATCATGAAGGATCCCAGGAAGATAGCTGAGGAGAGAAGAGAGGGAGAGAGACAGTCTGAAGGACCCCAGGAAGAGAGCTGAGGAGAGAAGAGAGGGAGAGAGACAGTAAGGCATCCTGAAGGACCCCAGGAAGATAGCTGAGGAGAGAAGAGAGGGAGAGAGACAGTAAGGCATCATGAAGGACCCCAGGAAGATAGCTGAGGAGAGAAGAGAGGGAGAGAGAGTCTGAAGGACCCCAGGAAGAGAGCTGAGGAGAGAAGAGATGGAGAGAGACAGTAAGGCATCATGAAGGACCCCAGGAAGATAGCTGAGGAGAGAAGAGAGGGAGAGAGACAGTAAGGCATCATGAAGGACCCCAGGAAGATAGCTGAGGAGAGAAGAGAGGGAGAGAGACAGTAAGGCATCCTGAAGGACCCCAGGAAGATAGCTGAGGAGAGAAGAGAGGGAGAGAGACAGTAAGGCATCATGAAGGACCCCAGGAAGAGAGCTGAGGAGAGAAGAGAGGGAGAGAGACAGTAAGGCATCATGAAGGACCCCAGGAAGAGAGCTGAGGAGAGAAGAGAGGGAGAGAGACAGTCTGAAGGACCCCAGGAAGAGAGCTGAGGAGAGAAGAGAGGGAGAGAGACAGTAAGGCATCATGAAGGACCCCAGGAAGATAGCTGAGGAGAGAAGAGAGGGAGAGAGAGTCTGAAGGACCCCAGGAAGAGAGCTGAGGAGAGAAGAGATGGAGAGAGACAGTAAGGCATCATGAAGGACCCCAGGAAGATAGCTGAGGAGAGAAGAGAGAGAGAGAGATAGTCTGAAGGACCCCAGGAAGAGAGCTGAGGAGAGAAGAGAGGGAGAGAGACAGTAAGGCATCATGAAGGACCCCAGGAAGATAGCTGAGGAGAGAAGAGAGGGAGAGAGACAGTCTAAAGGACCCCAGGAAGAGAGCTGAGGAGAGAAGAGAGGGAGAGAGACAGTAAGGCATCATGAAGGACCCCAGGAAGATAGCTGAGGAGAGAAGAGAGGAGAGAGACAGTCTGAAGGACCCCAGGAAGATAGCTGAGGAGAGAAGAGAGGGAGAGAGACAGTCTGAAGGACCCCAGGAAGAGAGCTGAGGAGAGAAGAGAGGGAGAGAGACAGTCTGAAGGACCCCAGGAAGAGAGCTGAGGAGAGAAGAGAGGGAGAGAGACAGTAAGGCATCATGAAGGACCCCAGGAAGATAGCTGAGGAGAGAAGAGAGGGAGAGAGACAGTCTGAAGGACCCCAGGAAGAGAGCTGAGGAGAGAAGAGAGGGAGAGAGACAGTAAGGCATCATGAAGGACCCCAGGAAGAGAGCTGAGGAGAGAAGAGAGGGAGAGAGACAGTAAGGCATCATGAAGGACCCCAGGAAGAGAGCTGAGGAGAGAAGAGAGGGAGAGAGACAGTAAGGCATCATGAAGGACCCCAGGAAGAGAGCTGAGGAGAGAAGAGGGAGAGAGACAGTCTGAAGGACCCCAGGAAGAGAGCTGAGGAGAGAAGAGAGGGAGAGAGACAGTAAGGCATCATGAAGGACCCCAGGAAGATAGCTGAGGAGAGAAGAGAGGGAGAGAGACAGTCTGAAGGACCCCAGGAAGAGAGCTGAGGAGAGAAGAGATGGAGAGAGACAGTAAGGCATCATGAAGGATCCCAGGAAGAGAGCTGAGGAGAGAAGAGAGGGAGAGAGACAGTAAGGCATCATGAAGGACCCCAGGAAGATAGCTGAGGAGAGAAGAGAGGGAGAGAGACAGTAAGGCATCCTGAAGGACCCCAGAAAGAGAGCTGAGGAGAGAAGAGAGGGAGAGAGACAGTAAGGCATCATGAAGGACCCCAGGAAGAGAGCTGAGGAGAGAAGAGAGGGAGAGAGACAGTAAGGCATCATGAAGGACCCCAGGAAGAGAGCTGAGGAGAGAAGAGAGGGAGAGAGACAGTCTGAAGGACCCCAGGAAGAGAGCTGAGGAGAGAAGAGAGGAGAGAGACAGTAAGGCATCATGAAGGACCCCAGGAAGAGAGCTGAGGAGAGAAGAGAGGGAGAGAGACAGTAAGGCATCATGAAGGACCCCAGGAAGAGAGCTGAGGAGAGAAGAGAGGGAGAGAGACAGTAAGGCATCATGAAGGACCCCAGGAAGATAGCTGAGGAGAGAAGAGAGGGAGAGAGACAGTAAGGCATCCTGAAGGACCCCAGAAAGAGAGCTGAGGAGAGAAGAGAGGGAGAGAGACAGTAAGGCATCATGAAGGACCCCAGGAAGAGAGCTGAGGAGAGAAGAGAGGAGAGAGACAGTCTGAAGGACCCCAGGAAGAGAGCTGAGGAGAGAAGAGAGGGAGAGAGACAGTAAGGCATCATGAAGGACCCCAGGAAGAGAGCTGAGGAGAGAAGAGAGGGAGAGAGACAGTAAGGCATCATGAAGGACCCCAGGAAGAGAGCTGAGGAGAGAAGAGAGGGAGAGAGACAGTCTGAAGGACCCCAGGAAGAGAGCTGAGGAGAGAAGAGAGGGAGAGAGACAGTCTGAAGGACGCCAGGAAGATAGCTGAGGAGAGAAGAGAGGGAGAGAGACAGTAAGGCATCATGAAGGACCCCAGGAAGATAGCTCAGGAGAGAAGAGAGGGAGAGAGACATCTTGAAGGACCCCGGAAGATAGGTGAGGAGAGAAGAGAGGGAGAGAGACAGTAAGGCATCATGAAGGACCCCAGGAAGAGAGCTGAGGAGAGAAGAGAGGGAGAGAGACAGTAAGGCATCATGAAGGACCCCAGGAAGATAGCTGAGGAGAGAAGAGAGGGAGAGAGACAGTAAGGCATCATGAAGGACCCCAGGAAGAGAGCTGAGGAGAGAAGAGAGGGAGAGAGACAGTAAGGCATCATGAAGGACCCCAGGAAGATAGCTGAGGAGAGAAGAGAGGGAGAGAGACAGTCTGAAGGACCCCAGGAAGAGAGCTGAGGAGAGAAGAGAGGGAGAGAGACAGTAAGGCATCCTGAAGGACCCCAGGAAGAGAGCTGAGGAGATAAGAGAGGGAGAGAGACAGTAAGGCATCATGAAGGACCCCAGGAAGAGAGCTGAGGAGAGAAGAGAGGGAGAGAGACAGTCTGAAGGACCCCAGGAAGATAGCTGAGGAGAGAAGAGAGAGAGAGAGACAGTAAGGCATCCTGAAGGACCCCAGGAAGAGAGCTGAGGAGAGAAGAGAGGGAGAGAGACAGTCTGAAGGACCCCAGGAAGAGAGCTGAGGAGAGAAGAGAGAGAGTTATTTAGAGAGAGGTCACAACAGTAGACAACACGGAGGTGTGTTTGTTCGGCTGTTGTCGATAACTCAACCAGAAGGACTAGACACACACTGCGGTGCTGGTTCGGTGCTGTGTGTACCAGAACAGACATACGTGGAGATAGCTCTGTTATCATGTCCTAACACACACACACTTTCTCTCTCTCACACACACACACACACACACACCCTCCTTCCGTTCCATTATTTTTACTGTGCATAAGATATCACTTTGACTTGGCTGGTTAGACTCATTCTCCTTTAATACATGAACCAAAGGTCACAGACCTGCTTGATTTACACCAATGAGGAGCAGAGAGAGAGAGACAGAGACAGAGACACACAGAGAGAGACACATAGAGAGAGAGCGAGAGAGAGAGAGCGAGAGAGAGAGCTTCAGCCCAGCACCCACTGCCATTATTCCAACACGTTAAACAGGCATCTAGAGCCTGGTAATGATAATGTGTATTTCTATGATAGAAGCTTATAAACCCTCTCAGTCATACTGGTAATGATAATGTGTATTTCTATGATAGAAGCTTATAAACCCTCTCAGTAATACAGCCTGGTAGGGATAATGTGTATTTCTATGATAGAAGCTTATAAACCCTCTCAGTCATACAGCCTGGTAGGGATAATGTGTATTTCTATGATAGAAGCTTATAAACCCTCTCAGTCATACAGCCTGGTAATGATAATGTGTATTTCTATGATAGAAGCTTATAAACCCTCTCAGTAACACTGCCAAAGCCCCTCATAACTCGGATTCATCTGACACCATGGTATCTTTACGTTCTATACATCTCCGGGATGGAAAAACACTCAGTGTAAACAGACATAATGTATATAAGATAACGGACGTACAACGCCTTCCTAAAATATTCAGAACCCCTTGCCCTGTTCCACTATTCAGAACCATGTTGACCTGTTCCACTATTCAGATCCCCTTGCCCTGTTCCACTATTCAGAACCATGTTGCCCTGTTCCACTATTCAGATCCCCTTCCCCTGTTCCACTATTCAGAACCCCTTGCCCTGTTCCACTATTCAGAACCATGTTGACCTGTTCCACTATTCAGAACCATGTTGACCTGTTCCACTATTCAGAACCCTCGACCTGTTCCACTATTCAGAACCATGTTGACCTGTTCCACTATTCAGAACCATGTTGACCTGTTCCACTATTCAGAACCCCTCGACCTGTTCCACTATTCAGAACCCCCGACCTGTTCCACTATTCAGAACCCCTCGACCTGTTCCACTATTCAGATCCCCTCGACCGGTTCCACTATTCAGAACCCTCGACCTGTTCCACTATTCAGAACCCCTCGACCTGTTCCACTATTCAGAACCCCTCGACCTGTTCCACTATTCAGAACCCCCGACCTGTTCCACTATTCAGAACCCCTCGACCTGTTCCACTATTCAGAACCCCTCGACCTGTTCCACTATTCAGAACCCTCGACCGTTCCACTATTCAGAACCCCTCGACCTGTTCCACTATTCAGAACCCCTCGACCTGTTCCACTATTCAGAACCCCTCGACCTGTTCCACTATTCAGAACCCCTCGACCTGTTCCACTATTCAGAACCATGTTGACCTGTTCCACTATTCAGAACCCTCGACCTGTTCCACTATTCAGAACCCCTCGACCTGTTCCACTATTCAGAACCCCTTGCCCTGTTCCACTATTCAGAACCCCTCGACCTGTTCCACTATTCAGAACCATGTTGACCTGTTCCACTATTCAGAACCATGTTGACCTGTTCCACTATTCAGAACCCCTCGACCTGTTCCACTATTCAGAACCCCTCGACCTGTTCCACTATTCAGAACCATGTTGACCTGTTCCACTATTCAGAACCCCTCGACCTGTTCCACTATTCAGAACCCCTCGACCTGTTCCACTATTCAGAACCATGTTGACCTGTTCCACTATTCAGAACCCCTCGACCTGTTCCACTATTCAGAACCATGTTGCCCTGTTCCACTATTCAGAACCCCTCGACCTGTTCCACTATTCAGAACCATGTTGACCTGTTCCACTATTCAGAACCCCTCGACCTGTTCCACTATTCAGAACCCCTTGACCTGTTCCACTATTCAGAACCATGTTGACCTGTTCCACTATTCAGATCCCCGACCTGTTCCACTATTCAGAACCCTCGACCTGTTCCACTATTCAGAACCCCTTGCCCTGTTCCACTATTCAGAACCCCTCGACCTGTTCCACTATTCAGATCCCCTCGACCTGTTCCACTATTCAGAACCATGTTGACCTGTTCCACTATTCATATCCCCTCGACCTGTTCCACTATTCAGAACCCCTTGCCCTGTTCCACTATTCAGAACCCCTCGACCTGTTCCACTATTCAGATCCCCTCGACCTGTTCCACTATTCAGATCCCCTCGACCTGTTCCACTATTCAGAACCCCTCGACCGGTTCCACTATTCAGAACCCCTCGACCTGTTCCACTATTCAGAACCCCTCGACCTGTTCCACTATTCAGATCCCCTTGCCCTGTTCCACTATTCAGAACCCCTCGACCTGTTCCACTATTCAGAACCCCTCGACCGGTTCCACTATTCAGAACCCCTCGACCTGTTCCACTATTCAGAACCCTCGACCTGTTCCACTATTCAGAACCATGTTGACCTGTTCCACTATTCAGAACCCCTCGACCTGGTCCACTATTCAGAACCCCTCGACCTGTTCCACTATTCAGATCCCCTTGACCTGTTCCACTATTCAGAACCATGTTGACCTGTTCCACTATTCAGAACCATGTTGACCTGTTCCACTATTCAGAACCCCTCGACCTGTTCCACTATTCAGAACCATGTTGACCTGTTCCACTATTCAGAACCCCTCGACCTGTTCCACTATTCAGAACCCCTCGACCTGTTCCACTATTCAGAACCCCTCGACCTGTTCCACTATTCAGAACCATGTTGACCTGTTCCACTATTCAGAACCCCTCGACCTGTTCCACTATTCAGAACCCCTCGACCTGTTCCACTATTCAGAACCCCTCGACCTGTTCCACTATTCAGAACCCTCGACCTGTTCCACTATTCAGATCCCCTCGACCGGTTCCACTATTCAGAACCATGTTGCCCTGTTCCACTATTCAGAACCCCTCGACCTGTTCCACTATTCAGAACCCCTCGACCGGTTCCACTATTCAGAACCATGTTGACCTGTTCCACTATTCAGAACCCTCGACCTGTTCCACTATTCAGAACCATGTTGCCCTGTTCCACTATTCAGAACCCCTCGACCTGTTCCACTATTCAGATCCCCGCCCTGTTCCACTATTCAGAACCCCTCGACCGGTTCCACTATTCAGATCCCCTCGACCTGTTCCACTATTCAGATCCCCGACCTGTAACACTATTCAGAACCCTCGACCTGTTCCACTATTCAGAACCCCTCGACCGGTTCCACTATTCAGGACCATGTTGACCTGTTCCACTATTCAGATCCCCTCGACCTGTTCCACTATTCAGAACCCCTTGCCCTGTTCCACTATTCAGAACCCCTCGACCTGTTCCACTATTCAGAACCCCTCGACCTGTTCCACTATTCAGAACCCCTTGACCTGTTCCACTATTCAGAACCCCTTGCCCTGTTCCACTATTCAGAACCCCTCGACCTGTTCCACTATTCAGAACCCCTCGACCTGTTCCACTATTCAGAACCCCTCGACCTGTTCCACTATTCAGATCCCCTCGACCTGTTCCACTATTCAGATCCCCTTGACCTGTTCCACTATTCAGAACCCCTCGACCTGTTCCACTATTCAGAACCCCTCGACCGGTTCCACTATTCAGGACCATGTTGACCTGTTCCACTATTCAGAACCATGTCGACCTGTTCCACTATTCAGAACCCCTTGCCCTGTTCCACTATTCAGATCCCCGACCTGTTCCACTATTCAGAACCCCTTGCCCTGTTCCACTATTCAGAACCCTCGACCTGTTCCACTATTCAGAACCCCTCGACCTGTTCCACTATTCAGAACCCCTCGACCTGTTCCACTATTCAGAACCCTCGACCTGTTCCACTATTCAGAACCCTTGCCCTGTTCCACTATTCAGAACCCCTCGACCTGTTCCACTATTCAGAACCCCTCGACCTGTTCCACTATTCAGATCCCCTCGACCTGTTCCACTATTCAGAACCCCTTGCCCTGTTCCACTATTCAGATCCCCTTGACCTGTTCCACTATTCAGAACCCCTAGACCTGTTCCACTATTCAGAACCCCTCGACCTGTTCCACTATTCAGAACCCCTCGACCTGTTCCACTATTCAGAACCCCTCCCACTATTCAGAACCCCTCGACCTGTTCCACTATTCAGAACCCCTCGACCTGTTCCACTATTCAGACCATGTTGCCCTGTTCCACTATTCAGAACCCCTCGACCTGTTCCACTATTCAGATCCCCGACCTGTTCCACTATTCAGAACCCCTCGACCTGTTCCACTATTCAGAACCCTCGACCGGTTCCACTATTCAGGACCATGTTGACCTGTTCCACTATTCAGAACCATGTCGACCTGTTCCACTATTCAGAACCCCTTGCCCTGTTCCACTATTCAGATCCCCTCGACCTGTTCCACTATTCAGAACCCCTTGCCCTGTTCCACTATTCAGAACCCCTCGACCTGTTCCACTATTCAGAACCCCTCGACCTGTTCCACTATTCAGACCATGTTGACCTGTTCCACTATTCAGATCCCCTCGACCTGTTCCACTATTCAGAACCCCTCGACCTGTTCCACTATTCAGAACCCCTCGACCTGTTCCACTATTCAGAACCCCTCGACCTGTTCCACTATTCAGATCCCCTCGACCTGTTCCACTATTCAGAACCATGTTGCCCTGTTCCACTATTCAGAACCCCTCGACCTGTTCCACTATTCAGAACCCCTCGACCGGTTCCACTATTCAGAACCATGTTGACCTGTTCCACTATTCAGAACCCCGACCTGTTCCACTATTCAGAACCATGTTGACCTGTTCCACTATTCAGAACCCCTCGACCTGTTCCACTATTCAGATCCCCTCGCCCTGTTCCAGAACCCTCGACCTGTTCCACTATTCAGATCCCCTCGACCTGTTCCACTATTCAGATCCCCGACCTGTAACACTATTCAGAACCCCTCGACCTGTTCCACTATTCAGAACCCCTCGACCGGTTCCACTATTCAGGACCATGTTGACCTGTTCCACTATTCAGATCCCCTCGACCTGTTCCACTATTCAGAACCCCTTGCCCTGTTCCACTATTCAGAACCCCTCGACCTGTTCCACTATTCAGAACCCCTCGACCTGTTCCACTATTCAGAACCCCTCGACCTGTTCCACTATTCAGACCTTGCCCTTTCCACTATTCAGAACCCCTCGACCTGTTCCACTATTCAGAACCCCTCGACCTGTTCCACTATTCAGAACCCCTCGACCTGTTCCACTATTCAGATCCCCGACCTGTTCCACTATTCAGATCCCCTCGACCTGTTCCACTATTCAGAACCCCTCGACCTGTTCCACTATTCAGAACCCCTCGACCGGTTCCACTATTCAGGACCATGTTGACCTGTTCCACTATTCAGAACCATGTCGACCTGTTCCACTATTCAGAACCCCTTGCCCTGTTCCACTATTCAGATCCCCTCGACCTGTTCCACTATTCAGAACCCCTTGCCCTGTTCCACTATTCAGAACCCCTCGACCTGTTCCACTATTCAGAACCCCTCGACCTGTTCCACTATTCAGAACCCCTCGACCTGTTCCACTATTCAGAACCCCTCGACCTGTTCCACTATTCAGAACCCCTCGACCTGTTCCACTATTCAGAACCCCTCGACCTGTTCCACTATTCAGAACCCCTTGCCCTGTTCCACTATTCAGAACCCCTCGACCTGTTCCACTATTCAGAACCCCTCGACCTGTTCCACTATTCAGATCCCCGACCTGTTCCACTATTCAGAACCCCTTGCCCTGTTCCACTATTCAGATCCCCTCGACTGTTCCACTATTCAGAACCCCTTGCCCTGTTCCACTATTCAGAACCCCTCGACCTGTTCCACTATTCAGAACCCCTCGACCTGTTCCACTATTCAGAACCCCTCGACCTGTTCCACTATTCAGAACCCCTCGACCTGTTCCACTATTCAGAACCCCTCGACCTGTTCCACTATTCAGACCATGTTGCCCTGTTCCACTATTCAGAACCCCTCGACCTGTTCCACTATTCAGATCCCCTCGACCTGTTCCACTATTCAGAACCCCTCGACCTGTTCCACTATTCAGAACCCCTCGACCGGTTCCACTATTCAGGACCATGTTGACCTGTTCCACTATTCAGAACCATGTCGACCTGTTCCACTATTCAGAACCCCTTGCCCTGTTCCACTATTCAGATCCCCTCGACCTGTTCCACTATTCAGAACCCCTTGCCCTGTTCCACTATTCAGAACCCCTCGACCTGTTCCACTATTCAGAACCCCCTCGACCTGTTCCACTATTCAGACCATGTTGACCTGTTCCACTATTCAGATCCCCGACCTGTTCCACTATTCAGAACCCCTCGACCTGTTCCACTATTCAGAACCCCTCGACCTGTTCCACTATTCAGAACCCCTCGACCTGTTCCACTATTCAGAACCCCTCGACCTGTTCCACTATTCAGAACCCCTCGACCTGTTCCACTATTCAGAACCCCTTGACCTGTTCCACTATTCAGATCCCCTCGACCTGTTCCACTATTCAGAACCCCTTGACCTGTTCCACTATTCAGAACCCCTCGACCTGTTCCACTATTCAGAACCCCTCGACCTGTTCCACTATTCAGACCATGTTGACCTGTTCCACTATTCAGATCCCCTCGACCTGTTCCACTATTCAGAACCCCTCGACCTGTTCCACTATTCAGAACCCTCGACCTGTTCCACTATTCAGAACCCCTCGACCTGTTCCACTATTCAGAACCCCTCGACCTGTTCCACTATTCAGAACCCCTTGACCTGTTCCACTATTCAGATCCCCTCGACCTGTTCCACTATTCAGAACCCCTTGACCTGTTCCACTATTCAGAACCCCTCGACCTGTTCCACTATTCAGAAACCCTCGACCTGTTCCACTATTCAGAACCCCTTGACCTGTTCCACTATTCAGAACCATGTTGACCTGTTCCACTATTCAGAACCCCTCGACCTGTTCCACTATTCAGAACCCCTCGACCTGTTCCACTATTCAGAACCCCTCGACCTGTTCCACTATTCAGATCCCCTCGACCTGTTCCACTATTCAGAACCCCTCGACCTGTTCCACTATTCAGAACCCTCGACCTGTTCCACTATTCAGATCCCCTCGACCGGTTCCACTATTCAGAACCATGTTGCCCTGTTCCACTATTCAGAACCCCTCGACCTTTTCCACTATTCAGAACCCCCGACCGGTTCCACTATTCAGAACCATGTTGACCTGTTCCACTATTCAGAACCCCTCGACCTGTTCCACTATTCAGAACCCCTCGACCGGTTCCACTATTCAGAACCCTCGACCTGTTCCACTATTCAGAACCCCTTGACCTGTTCCACTATTCAGAACCCCTCGACCTGTTCCACTATTCAGAACCCCTCGACCTGTTCCACTATTCAGAACCCTCGACCGGTTCCACTATTCAGGACCATGTTGACCTGTTCCACTATTCAGATCCCTCGACCTGTTCCACTATTCAGAACCCCTCGACCTGTTCCACTATTCAGAACCCCTCGACCTGTTCCACTATTCAGAACCCCTCGACCTGTTCCACTATTCAGAACCCCTTGCCCTGTTCCACTATTCAGAACCCCTCGACCTGTTCCACTATTCAGAACCCCTCGACCTGTTCCACTATTCAGATCCCTACGACCTGTTCCACTATTCAGAACCCCTCGACCGGTTCCACTATTCAGGACCATGTTGACCTGTTCCACTATTCAGAACCCCTCGACCTGTTCCACTATTCAGAACCCCTCGACCTGTTCCACTATTCAGAACCCTCGACCGGTTCCACTATTCAGGACCATGTTGACCTGTTCCACTATTCAGATCCCCTCGACCTGTTCCACTATTCAGAACCCCTTGCCCTGTTCCACTATTCAGAACCCCTCGACCTGTTCCACTATTCAGAACCCCTCGACCTGTTCCACTATTCAGACCATGTTGACCTGTTCCACTATTCAGATCCCCTCGACCTGTTCCACTACTTGACCTGTTCCAGAACCCCTCGACCTGTTCCACTATTCAGAACCCCTCGACCTGTTCCACTATTCAGAACCCCCTCGACCTGTTCCACTATTCAGATCCCCTCGACCTGTTCCACTATTCAGAACCCTCGACCTGTTCCACTATTCAGAACCACTGTTTCCACTATTCAGAACCCTCGACCTGTTCCACTATTCAGATCCCCGACCTGTTCCACTATTCAGATCCCCTCGACCTGTTCCACTATTCAGATCCCCTCGACCTGTTCCACTATTCAGAACCCCTCGACCGGTTCCACTATTCAGAACCCCTCGACCTGTTCCACTATTCAGAACCCCTCGACCTGTTCCACTATTCAGATCCCCTCGACCTGTTCCACTATTCAGATCCCCTCGACCTGTTCCACTATTCAGATCCCCTCGACCTGTTCCACTATTCAGAACCCCTCGACCTGTTCCACTATTCAGAACCCCTCGACCTGTTCCACTATTCAGATCCCCTCGACCTGTTCCACTATTCAGAACCCCTCGACCTGTTCCACTATTCAGAACCCCTCGACCTGTTCCACTATTCAGATCCCCTTGCCCTGTTCCACTATTCAGAACCCTCGACCTGTTCCACTATTCAGAACCCCTCGACCTGTTCCACTATTCAGACCATGTTGACCTGTTCCACTATTCAGATCCCCTCGACCTGTTCCACTATTCAGAACCCCTCGACCTGTTCCACTATTCAGAACCCCTCGACCTGTTCCACTATTCAGAACCCCTCGACCTGTTCCACTATTCAGAACCCCTCGACCTGTTCCACTATTCAGAACCCTCGACCTGTTCCACTATTCAGAACCCCTTGACCTGTTCCACTATTCAGATCCCCTCGACCTGTTCCACTATTCAGAACCCCTTGACCTGTTCCACTATTCAGAACCCCTCGACCTGTTCCACTATTCAGAACCCCTCGACCTGTTCCACTATTCAGACCATGTTGACCTGTTCCACTATTCAGATCCCCGACCTGTTCCACTATTCAGAACCCCTCGACCTGTTCCACTATTCAGAACCCCTCGACCTGTTCCACTATTCAGAACCCCTCGACCGGTTCCACTATTCAGGACCATGTTGACCTGTTCCACTATTCAGAACCATGTCGACCTGTTCCACTATTCAGAACCCCTTGCCCTGTTCCACTATTCAGAACCCCTTGACCTGTTCCACTATTCAGAACCCCTTGCCCTGTTCCACTATTCAGAACCCCTCGACCTGTTCCACTATTCAGATCCCCTCGACCTGTTCCACTATTCAGAACCATGTTGACCTGTTCCACTATTCAGATCCCCTCGACCTGTTCCACTATTCAGATCCCCTTGACCTGTTCCACTATTCAGAACCCCTTGCCCTGTTCCACTATTCAGATCCCCTTGACCTGTTCCACTATTCAGAACCCCTCGACCTGTTCCACTATTCAGAACCCCTCGACCTGTTCCACTATTCAGAACCCCTTGACCTGTTCCACTATTCAGATCCCCTCGACCTGTTCCACTATTCAGAACCCTTGACCTGTTCCACTATTCAGAACCCCTCGACCTGTTCCACTATTCAGAACCCTTGTTCCACTATTCAGACCATGTTGACCTGTTCCACTATTCAGATCCCCTCGACCTGTTCCACTATTCAGAACCCCTCGACCTGTTCCACTATTCAGAACCCCTCGACCTGTTCCACTATTCAGAACCCCTCGACCTGTTCCACTATTCAGAACCCCTCGACCTGTTCCACTATTCAGAACCCCTTGACCTGTTCCACTATTCAGATCCCCTCGACCTGTTCCACTATTCAGAACCCCTTGACCTGTTCCACTATTCAGAACCCCTCGAAACCTCGACCTGTTCCACTATTCAGAAACCCTCGACCTGTTCCACTATTCAGAACCCCTCGACCTGTTCCACTATTCAGAACCATGTTGACCTGTTCCACTATTCAGAACCCTCGACCTGTTCCACTATTCAGAACCCCTCGACCTGTTCCACTATTCAGAACCCCCGACCTGTTCCACTATTCAGAACCCCTCGACCTGTTCCACTATTCAGAACCCCTGACCTGTTCCACTATTCAGAACCCCTCGACCTGTTCCACTATTCAGATCCCCTCGACCGGTTCCACTATTCAGAACCATGTTGCCCTGTTCCACTATTCAGAACCCCTCGACCTTTTCCACTATTCAGAACCCCTCGACCGGTTCCACTATTCAGAACCATGTTGACCTGTTCCACTATTCAGAACCCCTCGACCTGTTCCACTATTCAGAACCCCTCGACCGGTTCCACTATTCAGAACCCTCGACCTGTTCCACTATTCAGAACCCATTGACCTGTTCCACTATTCAGAACCCCTCGACCTGTTCCACTATTCAGAACCCTCGACCTGTTCCACTATTCAGAACCCCTCGACCTGTTCCACTATTCAGACCATGACCTGTTCCACTATTCCAGACCTGTTCCACTATTCAGATCCCCGACCTGTTCCACTATTCAGAACCCTTGCCCTGTTCCACTATTCAGAACCCCTCGACCTGTTCCACTATTCAGAACCCCTCGACCTGTTCCACTATTCAGAACCCCTTGCCCTGTTCCACTATTCAGAACCCCTTGACCTGTTCCACTATTCAGAACCCCTCGACCTGTTCCACTATTCAGATCCCCGACCTGTTCCACTATTCAGAACCCCTCGACCTGTTCCACTATTCAGACCATGTTGACCTGTTCCACTATTCAGAACCCCTCGACCTGTTCCACTATTCAGAACCCCTCGACCTGTTCCACTATTCAGAACCCCTCGACCGGTTCCACTATTCAGGACCATGTTGACCTGTTCCACTATTCAGATCCCCTCGACCTGTTCCACTATTCAGAACCCCTTGACCTGTTCCACTATTCAGAACCCCTCGACCTGTTCCACTATTCAGAACCCCACTATTCGACCCCGACCTGTTCCACTATTCAGAACCCCTTGACCTGTTCCACTATTCAGAACCTGTGTTCCACTATTCAGATCCCCTCGACCTGTTCCACTATTCAGAACCCCTCGACCTGTTCCACTATTCAGAACCACTGACCTTTCCACTATTCAGAACCCTCGACCTGTTCCACTATTCAGAACCCCACTATTCAGACCCCGACCTGTTCCACTATTCAGAACCAACCCTCGACCTGTTCCACTATTCAGAACCCCTCGACCTGTTCCACTACCTGTTCCACTATTCAGATCCCCGACCTGTTCCACTATTCAGACCTGTTCCACTATTCAGATCCCCGACCTGTTCCACTATTCAGAACCTGTTCCACTATTCAGAACCCCTCGACCTGTTCCACTATTCAGAACCCCTGTTCCACTATTCAGATCCCCTTGCCCTGTTCCACTATTCAGAACCCCTCGACCTGTTCCACTATTCAGAACCCCTCGACCTGTTCCACTATTCAGACCATGTTGACCCCACTATTCAGATCCTGTTCCACTATTCAGAACCCCTGTTCCACTATTCAGACCTCGTTTCCACTATTCAGAACCCTCGACCTGTTCCACTATTCAGAACCCCTCGACCTGTTCCACTATTCAGAACCCCTCGACCTTCCACTATTCAGAACCCCTTGACCTCGATCCTGTTCCACTATTCAGAACCCCTCCCTGTTCCACTATTCAGAACCCCTGTTCCACTATTCAGAACCCTCGACCTGTTCCACTATTCAGACCATGTTGACCCCTATTCAGACCTGTTCCACTATTCAGAACCCCTCGACCTGTTCCACTATTCAGAACCCCTCGACCTGTTCCACTATTCAGAACCCCTCGACCTGTTCCACTATTCAGAACCCCTCGACCTGTTCCACTATTCAGAACCCCTCGACCTGTTCCACTATTCAGAACCCTCGTTCCACTATTCAGAACCCCTCGACCTGTTCCACTATTCAGAACCTTCCACTATTCAGAACCCCGACCTGTTCCACTATTCAGAACCCCTCGACCTGTTCCACTATTCAGAACCCCTCGACCTGTTCCACTATTCAGAACCCTCGACCTGTTCCACTATTCAGACCTGTTCCACTATTCAGAACCCCACTATTCAGAACCTGTTCCACTATTCAGAACCCTCGACCTGTTCCACTATTCAGAACCCCGACCGGTTCCACTATTCAGAACCATGTTCCACTATTCAGAACCCCTCGACCTTTTCCACCTTCAGTTTCCACTATTCAGAACCCCTCGACCTGTTCCACTATTCAGAACCCCTCGACCTGTTCCACTATTCAGAACCCCTGTTCCACTATTCAGAAACCCTCTGTTCCACTATTCAGACCATGTTGACCTGTTCCACTATTCAGAACCCCTCGACCTGTTCCACTATTCAGAACCCCTCGACCTGTTCCACTCAGAACCCCTCGACCGGTTCCACTATTCAGAACCCCTGACCTTTCCACTATTCAGAACCCCTCGACCTGTTCCACTATTCAGAACCCCTCGACCTCGACCTGTTTCCACTATTCAGAACCCCTTGACCTTCCACTATTCAGTTCCACTATTCAGAACCCTCGACTGACCTGTTCCACTATTCAGATCCCCACTATTCAGGACCATGTTCCACTATTCAGAACCCCTTGACCTGTTCCACTATTCAGAACCCCCCCTCGACCTGTTCCACTATTCAGAACCCCTCGACCTGTTCCACTATTCAGACCATGTTGACCTGTTCCACTATTCAGATCCCTCGACCTGTTCCACTATTCAGAACCCCTCGACCTGTTCCACTATTCAGAACCCCTGTTCCACTATTCAGACCTGTTTCCACTATTCAGAACCCCTCGACCTGTTCCACTATTCAGGACCACCTGTTCCACTATTCAGAACCCCTGACCTGTTCCACTATTCAGAACCCTCGACCTGTTCCACTATTCAGAACCCCTCGACCTGTTCCACTATTCAGATCCCCTCAGTTCCACTATTCAGATCCCCTCGACCTGTTCCACTATTCAGATCCTGAACCTTCCACTATTCAGATCCCCTCGACCTGTTCCACTATTCAGAACCCCTCGACCTGTTCCACTATTCAGATCCCCGACCTGACTATTCAGAACCCCTCGACCTTCCACTATTCAGAACCCCTCGACCTGTTCCACTATTCAGAACCCCTCGACCTGTTCCACTATTCAGAACCCCTCGACCTGTTCCACTATTCAGAACCCCTCGACCTGTTCCACTATTCAGAACCCCTCGACTGTTCCACTATTCAGAACCTGTTTCCACTATTCAGAACCCCTCGAACCTGTTCCACTATTCAGAACCCCTTGACACTATTCAGATGTTCCACTATTCAGAACCCTCGACCTGTTCCACTATTCAGAACCCCTCGACCTGTTCCACTATTCAGAACCCCACTATTCAGATCCCCTCGACCTGTTCCACTATTCAGAACCCTCGACCCTCTGTTCCACTATTCAGAACCCCTCGACCTGTTCCACTATTCAGAACCCCTCGACCTGTTCTGACCTTTCCACTATTCAGAACCCCTCGACCTGTTCCACTATTCAGAACCCCTTGACCTGTTCCACTATTCAGAACCCCTATTCAGACCTGTTCCACTATTCAGAACCCCTATTCAGACCTGTGTTCCACTATTCAGAACCCCTCGACCTGTTCCACTATTCAGAACCCCTCGACCTGTTCCACTATTCAGAACCATGTTCCACTATTCAGAACCATGTTGACCTGTTCCACTATTCAGACTATTCCCCCTCGACCTGTTCCACTATTCAGACCTGTTCCACTATTCAGAACCCCTTGACCTGTTCCACTATTCAGAACCCCCTCGACCTGTTCCACTATTCAGAACCCCTCGACCTGTTCCACTATTCAGAACCCCTCGACCTGTTCCACTATTCAGAACCCCTCGACCTGTTCCACTATTCAGAACCCCTCGACCTGTTCCACTATTCAGAACCCCTCGACCTGTTCCACTATTCAGAACCCCTTGACCTGTTCCACTATTCAGAACCCCTCGACCTGTTCCACTATTCAGAACCCACTATTCAGACCTGTTCCACTATTCAGATCCCCTCCTGTTCCACTATTCAGAACCCCTCGACCTGTTCCACTATTCAGAACCCCTCGACCTGTTCCACTATTCAGAACCCCTCGACCTGTTCCACTATTCAGACCTGTTCCACTATTCAGAACCCCTCGACCTGTTCCACTATTCAGAACCCACTTCCACTATTCAGAACCCCGACCTGTTCCACTATTCAGACCTGTTCCACTATTCAGAACCCCTCGACCTGTTCCACTATTCAGAACCATGTTGACCTGTTCCACTATTCAGAACCCCTCGACCTTTCCACTATTCAGAACCCCTCGACCTGTTCCACTATTCAGAACCCCTCGACCTGTTCCACTATTCAGAACCCTGTTCCACTATTCGAACCCCTCGACCTGTTCCACTATTCAGAACCCCTCGACCTGTTCCACTATTCAGAACCATGTTGCCCTGTTCCACTATTCAGAACCCCTCGACCTTTTCCACTATTCAGAACCCTCGACCGGTTCCACTATTCAGAACCATGTTGACCTGTTCCACTATTCAGAACCCCTCGACCTGTTCCACTATTCAGAACCCCTCGACCGGTTCCACTATTCAGAACCCCTCGACCTGTTCCACTATTCAGAACCCCTTGACCTGTTCCACTATTCAGAACCCCTCGACCTGTTCCACTATTCAGAACCCCTCGACCTGTTCCACTATTCAGAACCCTCGACCGGTTCCACTATTCAGGACCATGTTGACCTGTTCCACTATTCAGATCCCCTCGACCTGTTCCACTATTCAGAACCCTCGACCTGTTCCACTATTCAGAACCCCTCGACCTGTTCCACTATTCAGAACCCCTCGACCTGTTCCACTATTCAGAACCCCTTGCCCTGTTCCACTATTCAGAACCCCTCGACCTGTTCCACTATTCAGAACCCCTCGACCTGTTCCACTATTCAGATCCCCTCGACCTGTTCCACTATTCAGAACCCCTCGACCGGTTCCACTATTCAGGACCATGTTGACCTGTTCCACTATTCAGAACCCTCGACCTGTTCCACTATTCAGAACCCCTCGACCTGTTCCACTATTCAGAACCCCTCGACCGGTTCCACTATTCAGGACCATGTTGACCTGTTCCACTATTCAGATCCCCTCGACCTGTTCCACTATTCAGAACCCCTTGCCCTGTTCCACTATTCAGAACCCCTCGACCTGTTCCACTATTCAGAACCCCTCGACCTGTTCCACTATTCAGACCATGTTGACCTGTTCCACTATTCAGATCCCCTCGACCTGTTCCACTATTCAGAACCCCTCGACCTGTTCCACTATTCAGAACCCCTCGACCTGTTCCACTATTCAGAACCCCGACCTGTTCCACTATTCAGAACCCCTCGACCTGTTCCACTATTCAGATCCCCTCGACCTGTTCCACTATTCAGAACCCCTCGACCTGTTCCACTATTCAGAACCACTCGACCTGTTCCACTATTCAGAACCCTCGACCTGTTCCACTATTCAGATCCCCTCGACCTGTTCCACTATTCAGATCCCCTCGACCTGTTCCACTATTCAGATCCCCTCGACCTGTTCCACTATTCAGAACCCCTCGACCTGTTCCACTATTCAGAACCCCTCGACCTGTTCCACTATTCAGAACCCCTCGACCTGTTCCACTATTCAGATCCCCTCGACCTGTTCCACTATTCAGATCCCCTCGACCTGTTCCACTATTCAGATCCCCGACCTGTTCCACTATTCAGAACCCCTCGACCTGTTCCACTATTCAGAACCCCTCGACCTGTTCCACTATTCAGAACCCCTCGACCTGTTCCACTATTCAGAACCCCTCGACCTGTTCCACTATTCAGAACCCTCGACCTGTTCCACTATTCAGATCCCCTTGCCCTGTTCCACTATTCAGAACCCCTCGACCTGTTCCACTATTCAGAACCCCTCGACCTGTTCCACTATTCAGACCATGTTGACCTGTTCCACTATTCAGATCCCCTCGACCTGTTCCACTATTCAGAACCCCTCGACCTGTTCCACTATTCAGAACCCCTCGACCTGTTCCACTATTCAGAACCCCTCGACCTGTTCCACTATTCAGAACCCTCGACCTGTTCCACTATTCAGAACCCCTCGACCTGTTCCACTATTCAGAACCCCTTGACCTGTTCCACCATTCAGATCCCCTCGACCTGTTCCACTATTCAGAACCCCTTGACCTGTTCCACTATTCAGAACCCCTCGACCTGTTCCACTATTCAGAACCCCTCGACCTGTTCCACTATTCAGACCATGTTGACCTGTTCCACTATTCAGATCCCCTCGACCTGTTCCACTATTCAGAACCCCTCGACCTGTTCCACTATTCAGAACCCCTCGACCTGTTCCACTATTCAGAACCCCTCGACCTGTTCCACTATTCAGAACCCCTCGACCTGTTCCACTATTCAGAACCCCTCGACCTGTTCCACTATTCAGATCCCCTCGACCTGTTCCACTATTCAGAACCCCTTGACCTGTTCCACTATTCAGAACCCCTCGACCTGTTCCACTATTCAGAAACCCTCGACCTGTTCCACTATTCAGAACCCCTCGACCTGTTCCACTATTCAGAACCATGTTGACCTGTTCCACTATTCAGAACCCCTCGACCTGTTCCACTATTCAGAACCCCTCGACCTGTTCCACTATTCAGAACCCCTCGACCTGTTCCACTATTCAGAACCCTCGACCTGTTCCACTATTCAGAACCCCTCGACCTGTTCCACTATTCAGAACCCCTCGACCTGTTCCACTATTCAGATCCCCTCGACCGGTTCCACTATTCAGAACCATGTTGCCCTGTTCCACTATTCAGAACCCTCGACCTTTTCCACTATTCAGAACCCCTCGACCGGTTCCACTATTCAGAACCATGTTGACCTGTTCCACTATTCAGAACCCCCGACCTGTTCCACTATTCAGAACCCCTCGACCGGTTCCACTATTCAGAACCCCTCGACCTGTTCCACTATTCAGAACCCCTTGACCTGTTCCACTATTCAGAACCCCTCGACCTGTTCCACTATTCAGAACCCCTCGACCTGTTCCACTATTCAGAACCCCTCGACCGGTTCCACTATTCAGGACCATGTTGACCTGTTCCACTATTCAGATCCCCTCGACCTGTTCCACTATTCAGAACCCCTCGACCTGTTCCACTATTCAGAACCCCTCGACCTGTTCCACTATTCAGAACCCTCGACCTGTTCCACTATTCAGAACCCCTTGCCCTGTTCCACTATTCAGAACCCCTTGACCTGTTCCACTATTCAGATCCCCTCGACCTGTTCCACTATTCAGAACCCCTTGACCTGTTCCACTATTCAGAACCCCTCGACCTGTTCCACTATTCAGAAACCCTCGACCTGTTCCACTATTCAGAACCCCTCGACCTGTTCCACTATTCAGATCCCCGACCTGTTCCACTATTCAGAACCCTCGACCGGTTCCACTATTCAGGACCATGTTGACCTGTTCCACTATTCAGAACCCCTCGACCTGTTCCACTATTCAGAACCCCTCGACCTGTTCCACTATTCAGAACCCTCGACCGGTTCCACTATTCAGGACCATGTTGACCTGTTCCACTATTCAGATCCCCTCGACCTGTTCCACTATTCAGAACCCCTTGCCCTGTTCCACTATTCAGAACCCCTCGACCTGTTCCACTATTCAGAACCCCTCGACCTGTTCCACTATTCAGACCATGTTGACCTGTTCCACTATTCAGATCCCCTCGACCGGTTCCACTATTCAGAACCCCTTGACCTGTTCCACTATTCAGAACCCCTCGACCTGTTCCACTATTCAGAACCCCTCGACCTGTTCCACTATTCAGAACCCCTCGACCTGTTCCACTATTCAGATCCCCTCGACCTGTTCCACTATTCAGAACCCCTCGACCTGTTCCACTATTCAGAACCACTCGACCTGTTCCACTATTCAGAACCCCTCGACCTGTTCCACTATTCAGATCCCCGACCTGTTCCACTATTCAGATCCCCTCGACCTGTTCCACTATTCAGATCCCCTCGACCTGTTCCACTATTCAGAACCCCTCGACCTGTTCCACTATTCAGAACCCCTCGACCTGTTCCACTATTCAGAACCCCTCGACCTGTTCCACTATTCAGATCCCCGACCTGTTCCACTATTCAGATCCCCTCGACCTGTTCCACTATTCAGATCCCCGACCTGTTCCACTATTCAGAACCCCTCGACCTGTTCCACTATTCAGAACCCCTCGACCTGTTCCACTATTCAGAACCCCTCGACCTGTTCCACTATTCAGAACCCCTCGACCTGTTCCACTATTCAGAACCCCTCGACCTGTTCCACTATTCAGATCCCCTCGACCTGTTCCACTATTCAGATCCCCTCGACCTGTTCCACTATTCAGAACCCCGTTGACATGGTCCACTGTTCAGAACCCCTCGACCTGTTCCACTATTCAGAACCCCTCGACCTGTTCCACTATTCAGACCTTTTCCACATGTTGTTTTGTTACAGCCTTGTTCTTTAATGGATTAAATACAAATAAAACATTCTCAGCAATCTACACACAATAACCCCATAATGCCATCACAACACCCCATAATGACATCACAGCACCCCATAATGACATCACAACACCCCATAATGACATCACAACACCCCATAATGGCATCACAACACCCCATAATGACATCACAACACCCCATAATGACATCACAACACCCCATAATGACATCACAACACCCCATAATGCCATCACAATACCCCATAATGACATCACAACACCCCATAATGCCATCACAACACCCCATAATGACATCACAGCACCCCATAATGACATCACAACACCCCATAATGACATCACAACACCCCATAATGGCATCACAACACCCCATAATGATATCACAACACCCCATAATGACATCACAACACCCCATAATGACATCACAACACCCCATAATGATATCACAACACCCCATAATGACATCACAATACCCCATAATGACATCACAATACCCCATAATGACATCACAATGACAAAGTGAAAATGTAATTTTCTGGAAGACAAACAGGTTTTCCTCAAGAGTATGCCGGTATTTACCGCCATCCATCATTCCTACAATTCTGACCAGTTTCCCTGCCGATGAAAAACGTCCCCACAGCGTGATGCTGCCACCACCATGCTTCACAGTGGGGATGGTGTGCTCGGGGTGATGAGAGGTGTTGGGTTTGCGCCAGACACAGCGTTTTCCTTGATGGCCAAAAATCTCAATTTTAGTCTCATCTAACCAGAGTACATTCTTTCCATATGTTTGGGGAGTCTCCCACATGCCTTTTGACGAACACTAAACGTGTTTGCTTGTTTTTTTCCTGGCCACTTCCGTAAAGCCCAGTTCTGTGGAGTGTACTGCTTAAAATGGTCCTATGGACAGATACTCCAATCTGTGGAGCTTTACAGCTCCTTCAGGGTTATCTTGGGTCTCTTTGTTGCCTCTGATTAATGTCGTCCTTGCCTGGTCTGTGAGTTTTGGTGGGCGGCCATCTCTTGGCAGGTTTGTGAGTTTTGGTGGGCGGCCCTCTCTTGGCAGGTTTGTGAGTTTTGGTGGGCGGCCCTCTCTTGGCAGGTTTGTGAGTTTTGGTGGGCGGCCATCTCTTGCCAGGTTTGTGAGTTTTGGTGGGCGGCCCTCTCTTGGCAGGTTCGTTGTGGTGCCACATTCTTTCCATTATATAATAATGGTGCTCCGTGGGATGTTCAAAGTTTTCGATATATTTTTTATAACCCAACCCTGATCTGTACTTCTCCACAACTTTGTCCCTGACCTGTATGGAGAGCTCCTTGGTCTTCATGGTGCCCCTTGCTTAGTGGTGTTGCAGATTCTGTGGCCATTCAGAACAGGTGTATATATACTGAGATCATGTGACAGATCATGTGACACTTAGATTGCCCCACAGGTGGACTTTATTGGACGAATGATGTAACGTCAGAAGGTGATTGGTTGCACCAGATCTTATTCAGATGCTTCACAGGTCAGCACAGGTGCATCAAAGCTGGGACCGAGAGACTGAAACACAGCTTCTATCTCAAGGCCATCAGACTGTTTATCAGACACCACTAACACAGAGAGACTGAAAAACAGCTTCTGTCTCAAGGCCATCAGACTGTTAAACAGACACCACTAACACAGAGAGACTGAAAAACAGCTTCTATCTCACGGCCATCAGACTGCTAAACAGACACCACTAACACAGAGAGACTGAAAAACAGCTTCTATCTCAAGGCCATCAGACTGTTAAACACAGAGAGACTGAAAATCAGCTTCTATCTCACGGCCATCAGACTGCTAAACAGACACCACTAACACAGAGAGACTGAAAAACAGCTTCTATCTCAAGGCCATCAGACTGTTAAACAGCCACCACTAACACAGAGAGACTGAAACACAGCTTCTATCTCAAGGCCATCAGACTGTTAAACAGCCACCACTAACACCGAGAGACGGAAGCTTCTATCTCAAGGCCATCAGACTGTTAAACAGACACCACTAACACAGAGAGACTGAAAAACAGCTTCTTTCTCAAGGCCATCAGACTGTTAAACAGCCACCACTAACACAGAGAGACTGAAACACAGCTTCTATCTCAGGGCCATCAGACTGTTAAACAGCCATCACTAACACAGAGAGACTGAAAAACAGCTTCTATCTCAAGGCCATCAGACTGTTAAACAGCCATCACTAACACAGAGAGACTGAAAAACAGCTTCTATCTCAAGGCCATCAGACTGTTAAACACAGAGAGACTGAAAAACAGCTTCTATCTCAAGGCCATCAGACTGTTAAACAGACACCACTAACACAGAGAGACTGAAACACAGCTTCTATCTCAAGGCCATCAGACTGTTAAACAGACACCACTAACACAGAGAGACTGAAAAACAGCTTCTGTCTCAAGGCCATCAGACTGTTAAACAGCCATCACTAACACAGAGAGACTGAAAAACAGCTTCTATCTCAAGGCCATCAGACTGTTAAACACAGAGAGACTGAAAAACAGCTTCTATCTCAAGGCCATCAGACTGTTAAACAGACACCACTAACACAGAGAGACTGAAACACAGCTTCTATCTCAAGGCCATCAGACTGTTAAACAGCCACCACTAACATTGAGTGGCTGCTGCCAACACACTGACTCAACTCGAGCCACTTTAATAATGGGAATTGATGTCAAATATATCACTAGCCACTTTAAACTATGTCACTCTGTTTACATACTCATCTCATATGTATATACTGTATTCGATACAATCTACTGTATCTTGCCTATGCTGCTCTGCACCATCACTCATTCATATATCTTTATGTACATATTATTTATCCCCTTACACTTGTGTGTGTATAAGAAATTTGTTTTGGAATTGTTAGTTAGATTAATTGTTGGTTATTACTGCATTGTCGGAACTAGAAGCACAAGCATTTCGCTACACTCGCATTAACATCTGCTAACCATGTGTATGTGACCAATAACATCTGCTAACCATGTGACCATTAACATCTGCTAACCATGTGTATGTGACCAATAACATCTGCTAACCATGTGTATGTGATCAATAACATCTGATAACCATGTGTATGTGATCAATAACATCTGCTAACCGTGTGTATGTGACCAATAACATATGCTAACCATGTGACCATTAACATCTGCTAACCATGTGTATGTGACCAATAACATCTGCTAACCATGTGTATGTGACCAATAGCATCTGCTAACCATGTGTATGTGATCAATAACATCTGATAACCATGTGTATGTGACCAATAGCATCTGCTAACCATGTGTATGTGACCAATAACATATGCTAACCATGTGACCATTAACATCTGCTAGCCATGTGTATGTGATCAATAACATCTGCTAACCATGTGTATGTGATCAATAACATCTGCTAACCATGTGTATGTGACCAATAGCATATGCTAACCATGTGTATGTGATCAATAACATCTGCTAACCATGTGTATGTGATCAATAACATCTGCTAACCATGTGTATGTGACCAATAACATCTGCTAACCATGTGTATGTGATCAATAACATCTGCTAACCATGTGTATGTGATCAATAGCATCTGATAACCATGTGTATGTGACCAATAACATCTGCTAACCATGTGACCAATAGCATCTGCTAACCATGTGTATGTGACCAATAGCATCTGCTAACCATGTGTATGTGACCAATAACATCTGCTAACCGTGTGTATGTGACCAATAACATCTGCTAACCATGTGTATGTGACCAATAGCATCTGCTAACCATGTGTATGTGATCAATAACATCTGCTAACCATGTGTATGTGACCGATAACATCTGCTAACCATGTGACCAATAGCATCTGCTAACCATGTGTATGTGACCGATAACATCTGCTAACCATGTGACCAATACCATCTGCTAACCATGTGTATGTGATCAATAACATATGATAACCATGTGACCAATAACATCTGCTAACCATGTGTATGTGATCAATAACATCTGCTAACCGTGTGTATGTGACCAATAACATCTGCTAACCATGTGTATGTGACCAATAGCATCTGCTAACCATGTGTATGTGATCAATAACATCTGCTAACCATGTGTATGTGACCGATAACATCTGCTAACCATGTGACCAATAGCATCTGCTAACCATGTGTATGTGACCGATAACATCTGCTAACCATGTGACCAATACCATCTGCTAACCATGTGTATGTGATCAATAACATATGATAACCATGTGACCAATAACATCTGCTAACCATGTGTATGTGATCAATACCATCTGCTAACCATGTGTATGTGACCAATAACATCTGCTAACCATGTGACCAATAACATCTGCTAACCATGTGACCAATAACATCTGCTAACCATGTGTATGTGACCAATAGCATCTGCCAACCATGTGTATGTGACCAATAACATCTGCTAACCATGTGTATGTGACCAATAACATCTGCTAACCATGTGTATGTGACCAATAACATTTGCTAACCATGTGTATGTGACCAATAACATCTGCTAACCGTGTGTATGTGACCAATACCATCTGCTAACCATGTGTATGTGATCAATAACATATGATAACCATGTGTATGTGACCAATAGCATCTGCTAACCATGTGTATGTGACCGATAACATCTGCTAACCATGTGACAAATAACATATGCTAACCATGTGTATGTGACCAATAGCATCTGCTAACCATGTGTATGTGACCAATAACATATGCTAACCATGTGTATGTGACCAATAGCATCTGCTAACCATGTGTATGTGATCAATACATCTGCTAACCATGTGAATGTGACAAATACATCTGCTAACCATGTGAATGTGACAAATACATCTGCTAACCATGTGTATGTGACCAATAACATCTGCTAACCATGTGTATGTGACCAATATCATCTGCTAACCATGTGTATGTGACCAATAACATCTGCTAACCATGTGTATGTGACCAATAGCATCTGCTAACCATGTGACCAATAGCATCTGCTAACCATGTGTATGTGACCGATAACATCTGCTAACCATGTGACCAATACCATCTGCTAACCATGTGTATGTGATCAATAACATATGATAACCATGTGACCAATAACATCTGCTAACCATGTGTATGTGATCAATACCATCTGCTAACCATGTGTATGTGACCAATAACATCTGCTAACCATGTGACCAATAACATCTGCTAACCATGTGACCAATAACATCTGCTAACCATGTGTATGTGACCAATAGCATCTGCCAACCATGTGTATGTGACCAATAACATCTGCTAACCATGTGTATGTGACCAATAACATCTGCTAACCATGTGTATGTGACCAATAACATTTGCTAACCATGTGTATGTGACCAATAACATCTGCTAACCGTGTGTATGTGACCAATACCATCTGCTAACCATGTGTATGTGATCAATAACATATGATAACCATGTGTATGTGACCAATAGCATCTGCTAACCATGTGTATGTGACCGATAACATCTGCTAACCATGTGACAAATAACATATGCTAACCATGTGTATGTGACCAATAGCATCTGCTAACCATGTGTATGTGACCAATAACATATGCTAACCATGTGTATGTGACCAATAGCATCTGCTAACCATGTGTATGTGATCAATACATCTGCTAACCATGTGAATGTGACAAATACATCTGCTAACCATGTGAATGTGACAAATACATCTGCTAACCATGTGTATGTGACCAATAACATCTGCTAACCATGTGTATGTGACCAATATCATCTGCTAACCATGTGTATGTGACCAATAGCATCTGCTAACCATGTGTATGTGACCAATAGCATCTGCTAACCATGTGACCAATAACATATGCTAACCATGTGACCAATAACATCTGCTAACCATGTGACCAATAACATCTGCTAACCATGTGACCAATAACATCTGCTAACCATGTGACCAATAACATCTGCTAACCATGTGACCAATAACATCTGCTAACCATGTGACCAATAACATCTGCTAACCATGTGACCAATAACATCTGCTAACCATGTGACCAATAACATCTGCTAACCATGTGACCAATAACATCTGCTAACCATGTGACCAATAACATCTGCTAACCATGTGACCAATAACATCTGCTAACCATGTGACCAATAACATCTGCTAACCATGTGAATGTGACAAATACAAATTTAATTTGAAAGGGGGTGAAAAAACACCCACAACATATCAGGTTCTTATTTTTTTAATATATATATATTTTTTTAAATATGTTTATTTTTTCTTCATTTCACTACATCAATTTGGACTATTTTGTGTTTGTCCATGACATAAAATCCAAATAAAAATACAATTTAAATGTAAGGTATTAATGCAACACAATAGTAAAAACACCAAGGGGGTGAATACTTTTACAAGGCTCTGTGTGTGTGTGTGTGTATGTGTGTATATGTGCGTGTATGTGTGTGTGTGTGTGTGTGTGTGTGTGTGTGTGTGTGTATATATATAAATATAAAATATTTGCTATGCGACTAGGAATTGAGCTCAGGTGGATCCTGTTTCCATTAATCATCCCTGATGTTTCTACAACTTGATTGGAGTCCACCTGCGGTAAATTATATTGATTGGACATGATTGGAAAGGCTCACACCTGTCTATATAAGGTCCCACAGTGCATGTCAGAGCAAAAAATCAAGCCCTGAGGGGGAAGGAATCGTCCGTAGAGCTCCGAGACAGTGTTGTGTCGAGGCACATAACTGGGGAAGGGTACCAAAACATCTCGTTTTACTTTCCGTGTGGGGACTTTGAGGATCCCAGGTCCCCCATGAGGAATGAAGAGCCTACCTGCCTGTACTAGACCTAGATAATGTGGACTGTATCATGTACTAGACCTAGATAATGTGGACTGTATCATGTACTAGACCTAGATAATGTGGACTGTATCATGTACTAGACCTAGATAATGTGGACTGTACCATGTACTAGACCTATATAATGTGGACTGTACCATGTACTAGACCTAGATAATGTGGACTGTACTATGTACTAGACCTATATAATGTGGACTGTACCATGTACTAGACCTAGATAATGTGGACTGTACCATGTACTAGACCTAGATAATGTGGACTGTACCATGTACTAGACCTAGATAATGTGGACTGTACTATGTACTAGACATAGATAATGTGGACTGTACCATGTACTAGACCTAGATAATGTGGACTGTACCATGTACTAGACCTAGATAATGTGGACTGTACCATGTACTAGACCTAGATAATGTGGACTGTACTATGTACTAGACCTATATAATGTGGACTGTACCATGTACTAGACCTAGATAATGTGGACTGTACCATGTACTAGACCTAGATAATGTGGACTGTACTATGTACTAGAGCTATATAATGTGGACTGTACCATGTACTAGACCTAGATAATGTGGACTGTACCATGTACTAGACCTAGATAATGTGGACTGTACTATGTACTAGACCTATATAATGTGGACTGTACCATGTACTAGACCTAGATAATGTGGACTGTACCATGTACTAGACCTAGATAATGTGGACTGTACTATGTACTAGACCTATATAATGTGGACTGTACCATGTACTAGACCTAGATAATGTGGACTGTACCATGTACTAGACCTAGATAATGTGGACTGTACTATGTACTAGACCTATATAATGTGGACTGTACCATGTACTAGACCTAGATAATGTGGACTGTACTATGTACTAGACCTATATAATGTGGACTGTACCATGTACTAGACCTAGATAATGTGGACTGTACTATGTACTAGACCTATATAATGTGGACTGTACCATGTACTAGACCTAGATAATGTGGACTGTACCATGTACTAGACCTAGATAATGTGGACTGTACTATGTACTAGACCTATATAATGTGGACTGTACCATGTACTAGACCTAGATAATGTGGACTGTACTATGTACTAGACCTATATAATGTGGACTGTACCATGTACTAGACCTAGATAATGTGGACTGTACCATGTACTAGACCTAGATAATGTGGACTGTACTATGTACTAGACCTATATAATGTGGACTGTACCATGTACTAGACCTAGATAATGTGGACTGTACCATGTACTAGACCTAGATAATGTGGACTGTACTATGTACTAGACCTATATAATGTGGACTGTACCATGTACTAGACCTAGATAATGTGGACTGTACTATGTACTAGACCTATATAATGTGGACTGTACCATGTACTAGACCTAGATAATGTGGACTGTACTATGTACTAGACCTATATAATGTGGACTGTACCATGTACTAGACCTAGATAATGTGGACTGTACCATGTACTAGACCTAGATAATGTGGACTGTACTATGTACTAGACCTATATAATGTGGACTGTACCATGTACTAGACCTAGATAATGTGGACTGTACTATGTACTAGACCTATATAATGTGGACTGTACCATGTACTAGACCTATATAATGTGGACTGTACCATGTACTAGACCTAGATAATGTGGACTGTACTATGTACTAGATATAGATAATGTAGACTGTACTATGTACTAGACCTAGATCATGTGGACTGTACCATGTACTAGACCTAGATAATGTGGACTGTACTATGTACTAGATATAGATAATGTAGACTGTACTATGTACTAGACCTAGATCATGTGGACTGTACTATGTACTAGATATAGATAATGTGGACTGTACCATGTACTAGACCTAGATAATGTGGACTGTACCATGTACTAGACCTAGATAATGTGGACTGCACTATGTACTAGATATAGATAATGTGGCTTGCATTATGTACTAGATATAGATAATGGGACTGCACTATGTACTAGATATAGATAATGTGGACTGTACTATGTACTAGACCTATATAATGTGTACTGTACCATGTACTAGACCTATATAATGTGGACTGTACTATGTACTAGACCTAGATAATGTGGACTGTACTATGTACTAGACATAGATAATGTGGACTGTACTATGTACTAGACAGATAATGTGGACTGTACCATGTACTAGACCTAGATAATGTGGACTGTACTATGTACTAGACATAGATAATGTGGACTGTACTATGTACTATACCTAGATAATGTGGACTGTACTATGTACTATATATAGATAATGTGGATTGTACCATGTACTAGACCTAGATAATGTGGCCTGTACCATGTACTAGACCTAGATAATGTGGACTGTACTATGTACTAGACCTAGATAATGTGGACTGTACCATGTACTAGACCTAGATAATGTGGACTGTACCATGTACTAGACCTAGATCATGTGGACTGTACCATGTACTAGACCTAGATAATGTGTATGTAATGTATTTCAGACTAATAATGTTCTGTACTACGTAACGTTTCATGTGGACCCCAGGAAGAGAACCTGATGCTTTTGCAGGACTAACGGGGATCCTAATTCATACCAAGTGGGGTGTGTGTGTGTGTGTGTGTGTGTGTGTGTGTGTGTGTGTGTGTGTGTGTGTGTGTGTGTGTGTGTGTGTGTTAGAGAGAGTAGTCAGGATGGGAGTGAGCCCTAGTGTTGCAGAACCTTCATTAAAATATATTCCTCTACCTCTTTGTAGTCTAGTCAATCTCTTCCTCTTCCTCTCTGTAGTCTAGTCAATCTCTTCCTCTTGCTCTCTGTAGTATAGTCAATCTCTTCCTCTTCCTCTCTGTAGTATAGTCAATCTCTTCCTCCTCCTCTCTGTAGTCTAGTCAATCTCTTCATCTATGTATTATTGTCAATCTCTTACTCTACCTCTCTGTAGTCTAGTCAATATCTTCCTCTTCCTCTCTGTAGTCTAGTCAATCTCTTCCTCTTGCTCTCTGTAGTCTAGTCAACCTCTTCCTCTATGTATTCTTGTCAATATCTTCCTCTTCCTCTCTGTAGTCTAGTCAACCTCTTCCTCTCTGTAGTCTAGTCAACCTCTTCCTCTCTGTAGTCTAGTCAACCTCTTACTCTCCTCCTTCCTTCTCTTGTTCATTATAACATGATGGACCAACCACAACACTGGGATTACTGACACCCCTCACCACTGTATCAGACCAGAGAACTGGAGAGGACCTACTGAGATGTAGAGAGAGGAAGGAGAGAGAGGAGAGAGGAGAGGAAGGAGAGAGAGGAGAAGACCTACTGAGATGTAGAGAGAGGAAGGAGAGGAGGAGAGGAGGGAGAGGGAGAGGAGAAGACCTACTGAGATGTAGAGAGGAGAGGAAGGAGAGAGAGGAGAGGAAGGAGAGAGAGGAGAGGAAGGAGAGAGAGGAGAGGAAGGAGAGAGAGGAGAAGACCTACTGAGATGTAGAGAGGAGAGGAAGGAGAGAGAGGAGAGGAAGGAGAGAGAGGAGAGGAAGGAGAGAGAGGAGAAGACCTACTGAGATGTAGAGAGGAGAGGAAGGAGAGGAAGGAGAGAGGGAGAAGACCTACTGAGATGTAGAGAGGAGAGAGGGGAGAGGACCTACTGAGATGTAGAGAGAGGAGAGGAGAGAGGAGAGAGAGGAGAGGAGAGAGAGGAGAAGACCTACTGAGATGTAGAGAGGAGAGGAAGGAGAGAGAGGAGAGGAAGGAGAGAGAGGAGAATACCTATTGAGATGTCGAGAGAGGAGAGAGGAGAGGACCTACTGAGATGTAGAGAGAGGAAGGAGAGAGAGGAGAGAGGAGAGAGAGGAAAGGGGAGAGAGGAGGGGAGAGAGAGGAGAGGAATGAGAGAGAGGAGAAGACCTACTGAGATGTAGAGAGAGGAGAGGAGAGGAAGGAGAGAGGAGAGAGATGAGAGGACCTACTGAGATGTAGAGAGGAAAGAGAAAGAGGAGAGAGAGGAGAGGAAGGAGAGAGAGGAGAGAGGAGAGGAAGGAGAGAGAGGAGAAGACCTACTGAGATGTAGAGAGAGGAAGGAGAGAGAGGAGAGAGGAGAGGAAGGAGAGAGGAGAAGACCTACTGAGATGTAGAGAGGAGAGGATGAAGAGAGAGGAGAAGACCTACTGAGATGTAGAGAGAGGAAGGAGAGAGAGGAGAGAGGAGAGGAAGGAGAGAGAGGAGAATACCTACTGAGATGTAGAGAGAGGAAGGAGAGAGAGGAGGAAGGAGAGAGAGGAGAATACCTACTGAGATGTAGAGAGGAGAGGAAGGAGAGAGAGGAGAGAGAGGAGAATACCTACTAAGATGTAGAGAGAGGAAGGAGAGATGAGAGAGAGGAGAGGAATGAGAGATAGAAGACCTACTGAGATGTAGAGAGATGAAGGAGAGAGAGGAGAGAGGAGAGGACCTACCGAGATGTAGAAAGAGGAAGGAGAGAGAGGAGAGGAAGGAGAGAGAGAAGAGCTACTGAGATGTAGAGAGAGGAAGGAAAGAGAGGAGAGGAATGAGAGAGAGGAGAGGAATGAGAGAGGAGAGGAAGGAGAGAGAGGAGAGGCATGAGAGAGAGGAGAGGAAGGAGAGAGAGGGAAGGAGAGAGAGGAAGGAGAGAGGAGAGGAAGGAGAGCGAGGAGAGGGGAGAGGAAGGAGAGCGAGGAGAGGAAGGAGAGCGAGGAAGGAAGGAAGGAAAGAAAGAGAGGAAGGAAGGAGGAAGGAAGGAAGGAAAAGAGAGAGAGGAAGGAAGGAAAGAGAGAAGGAAGGAAAGAGAGAGAGGAAGGAAGGAAAGAGAGAGAGGAAGTATGGAAGGAAGGAAGAAAGGAAGAAAAGAGAGAGGAAGGAAGGAGACAGAGAGAGGAAGGAAGGAAGGAAGGAAAGAGAGAGGAAGGAAGGAAAGAAAGGGAGAGAGAGAGGAAGGAAGGAAAGAGAGAGAGAGGAAGGAAGGAAAGAGAGAGAGGAAGGAAGGAAAGAGAGAGAGAGGAAGGAAGGAAGGAAGGAAGAAAGGAAGGAAAGAGAGAGGAAGGAAGGAGACAGAGAGAGGAAAGAAGGAAGGAGACAGAGAGAGGAAGGAAGGAGACAGAGAGAGGAAGGAAGGAAGAGAGAGAGGAAGTATGGAAGGAAGGAAGAAATGAAGAAAAGAGAGAGGAAGGAAGGAGACAGAGAGAGGAAGGAAGGAGACAGAGAGAGGAAGGAAGGAAGGAAAGAGAGAGAGGAAGGAAGGAATGAAAGAGAGAGAGGAAGGAAGGAAAGAGAGAGAGAGGAAGGAAGGAAAGAGAGAGAGGAAGGAAGGAAAGAGAGAGGAAGGAAGGAAGGAAGGAAGAAAGGAAGGAAAGAGAGAGGAAGGAAGGAGACAGAGAGAGGAAAGAAGGAGACAGAGAGAGGAAGGAAGGAAGAGAGAGCGATAGAGACAATGCTAACTTCCTATTCTCTTTGTACAGATCCCGAGAGAACATACAAATATTCACCAGAAAGAAAGAAACCACAGGAAGTTAGAGATAGAAGTCAAAAGTGAGTTGAAAAGAAAGAAAGAGAGAGAGAGAGAGAGAGAGAGAGAGCAAAGGAGAGAAAGAGAGGAGAAGCATTTATACAGCTGACCTCTGACCTCTATGTTTGAGTGACTGACTGACGGATGAGTGAGTGTTTTTGTTCCATCTCTCCGTCTCTGCCTCCTACGCATCTCAATACTCCACATCTCCACGTAATAATGACCAACACGAACACTGGGCTGCTTCCCAAAACGGCACCCTAGTCCCCTATACAGTACACTACGTTGGACCAACGGGCCTGAGTAAGGAGTAGCCACTATCTAGGTAGCCATTTGGGACTCGTTCCTTGTAACAAGCACCACTTCTACAGTTCCTACATCCTGAGCTGAAGCCAGCGGTGATGAGAAACACAGGAACCAGCAGAGATCAATGAGGAACTGGAGAAAACACACAGAGATGTTCACTCACACGGATAACAAAAAAAAAACACAAAACAATATTTTTTATAATTTTCTGCTTTGCAAGACAATGTTGTGTTAACCTTTCTACTTCCGCTGTGCAGCAAAACGTGTCAAAAGAAAACTATTCCACTAATTGATTTACTGCAAATGTTTTAAACAAGTCTGGATTGAAAGGCAATATTGACACATGTTCTGAGGTATGTTTGAAACAGGTGTGTGTGTGTGTGTGTGTGTGCGTGTGTGTCTGTGCGTGTGCGTGTGTGTCTGTGCGTGTCTGTGCGTGGGTGTGTGTTGGTTGGTTCAGCTATCCTTGTGGGAGTGTAAAATCCTCTAGTCTAACCCACAAGGAAACTAAAACAAGGAAAATTCTCCCTCGTTGGGACATTCCCAACATCCCCATAAGGACAAAGGCTATTTTACTAGGGTTAGGTTTAGGGTTAGGGTTAGGTTTAGGTTTAGGATTAGGTTTACAATTAGGGTTAGGTTTAGGGTTAGGTTTAGGGTTACAATTAGGGTTAGGGTTAGGTTTACAAAAATGGTTAGGGTTAGGTTTAGGATTAGGTTTACAATTAGGGTTAGGGTTTACAATTAGGGTTATGTTAGGAGGGTTAGGGTTAGGGTTAGGAGGGTTAGGGTTAGGGTTAGGAGGGTTAGGGTTAGGAGGGTTAGGGTTAGGAGGGTTAGGGTTAGGGTTAGGAGGGTTAGGGTTAGGGTTAGGAGGGTTAGGGTTAGGAGGGTTAGGGTTAGGAGGGTTAGGAGGGTTAGGGTTAGGAGGGTTAGGGTTAGGAGGGTTAGGGTTAGGAGGGTTAGGGTTAGGAGGGTTAGGGTTAGGAGGGTTAGGGTTAGGAGGGTTAGGGTTAGGAGGGTTAGGGTTAGGAGGGTTAGGGTTAGGAGGGTTAGGGTCAGGAGGGTTAGGGTCAGGAGGGTTAGGGTTAGGAGGGTTAGGGTTAGGAGGGTTAGGGTTAGGAGGGTTAGGGTTAATAATAATAGTAATAGAGGTCGACCGATTAATCGGAATGGATTCATTAGGGCCGATTTTAACTGTTCATAACAATCGAGAAATCTGTAATTTTGGACGGCGATTTGGCCGATTTAAAAAAAACTTCTTTTTTTTACACCTTTATTTAACCTTTATTTAACTCGGCAAGTCAGTTAAGAAATTATTATTTTCAATGACGGCCTACCAGGGAAGAGTGGGTTAACTGCCTTGTTCAGGGGCAGAGCGACAGATTTGTCAACTCGGGGGATCCATTCTTGTAACCTTACGGTTAACTAGTCCAACGCTCTAACCACCTGCCTCTAATTGCACTCCACGAGGAGTGCAATCTGTTACGCGAATGCAGTAGAAGCCAAGGTAAGTTGCTAGCTAGCATTAAACATATCTTATAAAAATCAATCAATCATAATCACTAGTTAACTACACATGGTTGATGATATTACTAGTTTATCTAGCGTGTCCTGCGTTGCATATAATCGATGCGGTGCGTATCGTTGCTCCAATGTGTACCTAACCATGAACATCAATGCCTTTCTTAAAATCAATACACAGAAGTATATATTTTTAAACCTGCATATTTAGCTAAAATAAATCCAGGTTAGCAGTAATATTAACCAGGTGAAATTGTGTCATTTCTCTTGTGTTCATTGCACACAGAGTCAGGGTATATGCAGCAGTTTGGGCCGCCTGGCTCGTTGGGAACTAATTTGCCAGAATTTTACATAATTATGACATAACATTGAATGTTGTGAAATGTAACAGGAATATTTAGACTTAGGGATGCCACCCGTTAGATAAAATACCGAACGGTTCCGTATTTCACTGAAATAATAAACATTTTGTTTTCGAGATGATCGTTTCCGGATTCGACCATATTAATGACCAAAGGCTCATATTTCTGTGTGTTATCATGTTATAAGTCTACGATTTGATAGACCAGTCTGACTGAGCGGTGGTAGGCAGCAGCAGGCTCACAAGCATTCATTCAAACAGCACTTTCGTGCATTTTGCCAGCAGCTGTTTATGACTTCCAAGCCTATCAACTCCCGAGATGAGGCTGGTGTAACCGATGTGAAATGGTTAGCTAGTTAGCGGGGTGCGCGCTAATAGCGTTTCAAACGTCACTCGCTCTGAGACTTGGAGTGGTTGTTCCCCTTGCTCTGCATGGGTAACGCTGCTTCGAGGGCGTTGTGTTCCTGGTTCGAGCCCAGGTAGGAGCGAGGAGAGGGAAGGAAGCTATACTGTTACACTGGCAATACTAAAGTACCTATAAGAACACCCAATAGAGAAATAGTCCTATAATTCCTATAATAACTACAACCTAAAACCTCTTACCTGCGAATATTGAAGACTCATGTTAAAAGGAACCACCAGCTTTCATATGTTCTCATGTTCTGAGCAAGGAACTGAAACGTTAGCTTTTTTAAATAGCACATATTGCACTTTTACTTTCTTCTCCAACACTTTGTTTTTGCATTATTTAAACCAAATTGAACATGTTTCATTATTTATTTGAGGCTAAATTGACTTTATTGATGTATTATATTAAGTTAAAATAACAGTTCATTCAGTATTGTTGTAATTGTCATTATTACAAATAAATTTATTAAACAATAGTCTGATTAATCGGTATCGGTGCTGAAAAACCCTAATCGGTCGACCTCTAGTGTGTAACTTAGTTGTTAACAGTGTGTGTCTCAGTACTCACAGAGGTTCTGGGCGATCTTTGTGTGTGTGTGTGTGTGTGTGTGTGTGTGTGTGTGTGTGTGTGTGTGTGTGTGTGTGTGTGTCAGTACTCACAGAGGTTCTGGGCGATCTTTGTGTGTGTGTGTGTGTGTGTGTGTGTGTCAGTACTCACAGAGGTTCTGGGCGATATTTGTGTGTGTGTGTGTGTGTGTGTGTGTGTGTGTGTGTGTGTGTGTGTGTGTGTGTGTGTGTGTGTGTGTGTGTGTGTGTGTGTGTGTGTGTGTGTGTGTGTGTGTGTGTGTGTGTGTGTGTCAGTACTCACAGAGGTTCTGGGCGATCTTTGGGTCCAGCACCTTCAGCTGTTTGATTCTCTTCTTGATGGATCTCTTTGCTTCCAGACCCTGTTCATCCTGGATGGCTGGAAGAGACACGTTACATTATGTTACACACACACTGTTAACACACACACACACTGTCAACACACACACACACACACTGTTAACACACACACACACACACACACACACACACTGTTAACACACACACACTGTTAACACACACACACACACACTGTTAACACACACACACTGTTAACACACACACACACTGTTAACACACACACACACTGTTAACACACACACACACTGTTAACACACACACACACACTGTTAACACACACACACACACTGTTAACACACACACACACACACTGTTAACACACACACACACACACACTGTTAACACACACACACACTGTTAACACACACACACACTGTTAACACACACACTGTTAACACACACACACACACACACTGTTAACACACACACACACTGTTAACACACACACACACACTGTTAACACACACACACTGTTAACACACACACACACTGTTAACACACACACACACACACACTGTTAACACACACACACACACACACACTGTTAACACACACACACACACACTGTTAACACACACACAGATAGCGATGACAGACGCATAAACAACGAAAACATTCATGTTACTGACGATGGCAGAACTAGCAGATTCTACTGGGTAGCATCCCACCCTGCTCCGCAGTGTGTGTGTGTGTGTGTGTGTGTGTGTGTGTGTGTAACAGTGTGTGAACAGTGTGTGTGTGTGTGTTAACAGAGTGTGTGTGTGTGTGTTAACAGTGTGTGTGTGTGTGTTAACAGTGTGTGTGCGTGTGTGTGTGTGTTAACAGTGTGTGTGTGTGTGTGTACGGGCGCGCTCACGCTCGGTCCTAACAAGATCTCACACCAGCGGAGGGCTGTGGAGGAGAGGATTATGGGAAAGCTGTGAAGCAGAGGGGTCAGAGTTGGCCCTGTCACACACACACACACACACACACACACACACACACACACACACACACACACACACACACGGTGGGTTCACATAGCGGAGAACATTCAGTGCAACTTCCCTGTTGGCATAACGACGCCAATATCAATATAATGATAGCTGCTGTTAAAGACCTACATATCCCACAGAGGACAGGAGAGGAGGAGAGGAGAGAGATGAAAAGGAGAGACCAATGGACCAAGAGAGGAAGAGAGAGCGAGAGATGGGGGAGAGAGAGCAAGAGATGGGGGAGAGAGAGCAAGAGATGGGGGGGAGAGAGCAAGAGATGGGGGGGAGAGCAAGAGATGGGGGGAGAGAGAGCAAGAGATGGGGGGAGAGAGCAAGAGATGGGGGGAGAGAGCAAGAGATGGGGGGAGAGAGCAAGAGATGGGGGGAGAGAGCAAGAGATGGGGAAGAGAGAGCGAGAGATGGGGGAGAGAGATATGGGGGAGAGGAGAGCGAGAAATGGGGAGGGAGAGCGATAGATGGGGGAGAAAGAGCGAGAGATAGGGGAGAGAGAGCGAGAGATAGGGGAGAGAGATATGGGGGAGGAGGAGAGCGAGATATGGGGGAGAGAGATATGGGGGAGAGGAGAGAGATATGGGGGAGAGGAGAGCGAGATGGGGGAGAGGAGAGCGAGAGATGGGGGAGAGGAGAGCGAGAGATGGGGGAGAGAGAGCGAGAGATGGGGGAGAGGAGAGCGAGAGATGGGGGAGAGGAGAGCGAGATATGGGGGAGAGAGAGAGAGATGGGGGAGAGAGAGCGAGAGATGGGGGAGAGAGCGAGAGATGGGGAGAGAGAGCGAGAGATGGGGGAGAGAGATATGGGGGAGAGGAGAGCGAGATGGGGGAGGAGAGCGAGAAATGGGGGAGGGAGAGCGATAGATGGGGGGGGGAGAGCAAGAGATGGGGGAGAGAGAGCGAGAGATGGGGAGAAAGAGCGAGAGATAGGGGAGAGAGAGAGCGAGAGATAGGGGAGAGAGGGCGAGAGATAGGGGAGAGAGAACGAGAGATAGGGGAGAGAGATATGGGGGAGAGAGATATGGGGGAGAGGAGAGAGATATGGGGGAGAGGAGAGCGAGATGGGGGAGAGGAGAGCGAGAGATGGGGGAGAGGAGAGCGAGAGATGGGGAGAGGAGAGCGAGAGATGGGGAGAGGAGAGCGAGAGATGGGGAGAGGAGAGCGAGAGATGGGGGAGAGAGAGCGAGAGATGGGGGAGAGGGAGAGCGAGAGATGGGGGAGAGGAGAGCGAGATATGGGGGAGAGAGAGCAAGATATGGGGGAGAGAGAGCGAGATATGGGGAGAGAGAGCGAGATATGGGGGAGAGAGAGCGAGATATGGGGGAGAGAGAGCGAGAGATGGGGGAGAGGAGAGCGAGAGATGGGGGAGAGGAGAGCGAGAGATGGGGGAGAGAGAGCGAGAGATGGGGGAGAGAGCGAGAGATGGGGGAGAGAGAGCGAGAGATGGGGGAGAGAGAGCGAGAGATGGGGGAGAGAGAGCGAGAGATGGGGGAGAGAGAGCGAGAGATGGGGGGGAGAGAGCGAGAGATGGGGGAGAGAGAGCGAGGAGGAGATACAGAGAGGAGATACAGAGACCAGAGGAGATACAGAGAGGAGATACAGAGACCAGAGGAGATACATAAACCAGATGAGATACAGAGAGGAGATACATAGACCAGAGGAGATACAGAGAGGAGATACAGAGACCAGATGAGATACATAGACCAGAGGAGATACAGAGAGGAGAGGAGATACATAGACCAGAGGAGATACAGAGAGGAGATACAGAGACCAGAGGAGATACAGAGAGGAGATACATAGACCAGAGGAGATACAGAGAGGAGATACAGAGACCAGATGAGATACAGAGAGGAGATACAGAGACCAGAGGAGATACAGAGAGGAGATACATAGACCAGATGAGATACAGAGAGGAGATACAGAGACCAGATGAGATACAGAGAGGAGATACAGTGACCAGAGGAGATACAGAGAGGAGATACAGTGACCAGAGGAGATACAGAGACCAGATGAGATACAGAGAGGAGATACAGAGACCAGAGGAGATACAGAGAGGAGATACAGAGACCAGATGAGATACAGAGAGGAGATACAGAGACCAGAGGAGATACAGAGCGGAGATACAGAGACCAGAGGAGATACAGAGAGGAGATACATAGACCAGATGAGATACAGAGAGGAGATACATAGACCAGATGAGATACAGAGAGGAGATACAGAGACCAGATGAGATACAGAGAGGAGATACAGAGACCAGAGGAGATACAGAGAGGAGATACAGAGACCAGAGGAGATACAGAGAGGAGATACAGAAAGCAGAGGAGATACAGAGAGGAGATACAGAGACCAGAGGAGATACAGAGAGGAGATACAGAGACCAGAGGAGATACATAAACCAGATGAGATACAGAGAGGAGATACATAGACCAGAGGAGATACAGAGAGGAGATACAGAGACCAGATGAGATACATAGACCAGAGGAAATACAGAGAGGAGAGGAGATACATAGACCAGAGGAGATACAGAGAGGAGATACAGAGACCAGAGGAGATACAGAGACCAGAGGAGATACAGAGAGGAGATACAGAGACCAGAGGAGATACAGAAAGGAGATACATAGACCAGAGGAGATACAGAGAGGAGATACATAGACCAGAGGAGATACAGAGAGGAGATACAGAGACCAGATGAGATACAGAGAGGAGATACAGAGACCAGAGGAGATACAGAGAGGAGATACATAGACCAGATGAGATACAGAGAGGAGATACAGAGACCAGATGAGATACAGAGAGGAGATACAGTGACCAGAGGAGATACAGAGAGGAGATACAGTGACCAGAGGAGATACAGAGACCAGATGAGATACAGAGAGGAGATACAGAGACCAGAGGAGATACAGAGAGGAGATACAGAGACCAGATGAGATACAGAGAGGAGATACAGAGACCAGAGGAGATACAGAGCGGAGATACAGAGACCAGAGGAGATACAGAGAGGAGATACATAGACCAGATGAGATACAGAGAGGAGATACATAGACCAGATGAGATACAGAGAGGAGATACAGAGACCAGATGAGATACAGAGAGGAGATACAGAGACCAGAGGAGATACAGAGAGGAGATACAGAGACCAGAGGAGATACAGAGAGGAGATACAGAAAGCAGAGGAGATACAGAGAGGAGATACAGAGACCAGAGGAGATACAGAGAGGAGATACAGAGACCAGAGGAGATACATAAACCAGATGAGATACAGAGAGGAGATACATAGACCAGAGGAGATACAGAGAGGAGATACAGAGACCAGATGAGATACATAGACCAGAGGAGATACAGAGAGGAGAGGAGATACATAGACCAGAGGAGATACAGAGAGGAGATACAGAGACCAGAGGAGATACAGAGACCAGAGGAGATACAGAGAGGAGATACAGAGACCAGAGGAGATACAGAAAGGAGATACATAGACCAGAGGAGATACAGAGAGGAGATACATAGACCAGAGGAGATACAGAGAGGAGATACAGAGACCAGATGAGATACAGAGAGGAGATACAGAGACCAGAGGAGATACAGAGAGGAGATACATAGACCAGATGAGATACAGAGAGGAGATACAGAGACCAGATGAGATACAGAGAGAGATACAGTGACCAGAGGAGATACAGAGAGGAGATACAGTGACCAGAGGAGATACAGAGACCAGATGAGATACAGAGAGGAGATACAGAGACCAGAGGAGATACAGAGAGGAGATACAGAGACCAGATGAGATACAGAGAGGAGATACAGAGACCAGAGGAGATACAGAGCGGAGATACAGAGACCAGAGGAGATACAGAGAGGAGATACATAGACCAGATGAGATACAGAGAGGAGATACATAGACCAGATGAGATACAGAGAGGAGATACAGAGACCAGATGAGATACAGAGAGGAGATACAGAGACCAGAGGAGATACAGAGAGGAGATACAGAGACCAGAGGAGATACAGAGAGGAGATACAGAAAGCAGAGGAGATACAGAGAGGAGATACAGAGACCAGAGGAGATACAGAGAGGAGATACAGAGACCAGAGGAGATACATAAACCAGATGAGATACAGAGAGGAGATACATAGACCAGAGGAGATACAGAGAGGAGATACAGAGACCAGATGAGATACATAGACCAGAGGAGATACAGAGAGGAGAGGAGATACATAGACCAGAGGAGATACAGAGAGGAGATACAGAGACCAGAGGAGATACAGAGACCAGAGGAGATACAGAGAGGAGATACAGAGACCAGAGGAGATACAGAAAGGAGATACATAGACCAGAGGAGATACAGAGAGGAGATACATAGACCAGAGGAGATACAGAGAGGAGATACAGAGACCAGATGAGATACAGAGAGGAGATACAGAGACCAGAGGAGATACAGAGAGGAGATACATAGACCAGATGAGATACAGAGATGAGATACAGAGACCAGAGGAGATACAGAGACCAGATGAGATACAGAGAGGAGATACAGAGACCAGAGGAGATACAGAGAGGAGATACAGAGACCAGATGAGATACAGAGAGGAGATACAGAGACCAGAGGAGATACAGAGAGGAGATACATAGACCAGATGAGATACAGAGAGGAGATACAGAGACCAGAGGAGATACATAGACCAGAGGAGATACAGAGACCAGAGGAGTTACAGAGACCAGAGGAGTTACATAGACCAGAGGAGATACAGAGACCAGAGGAGTTACAGAGACCAGAGGAGTTACATAGACCAGAGGAGATACAGAGACCAGAGGAGTTACATAGACCAGAGGAGTTACATAGACCAGAGGAGTTACAGAGAGGAGATACAGAGACCAGAGGAGATACAGAGAGGAGATACAGAGACCAGAGGAGATACAGAGACCAGAGGAGTTACATAGACCAGAGGAGTTACAGAGAGGAGATACAGAGACCAGAGGAGATACAGAGAGGAGATACAGAGACCAGATGAGATACATAGACCAGAGGAGATACAGAGAGGAGAGGAGATACATAGACCAGAGGAGATACAGAGAGGAGATACAGAGACCAGAGGAGATACAGAGACCAGAGGAGATACAGAGAGGAGATACAGAGACCAGAGGAGATACAGAAAGGAGATACATAGACCAGAGGAGATACAGAGAGGAGATACATAGACCAGAGGAGATACAGAGAGGAGATACAGAGACCAGATGAGATACAGAGAGGAGATACAGAGACCAGAGGAGATACAGAGAGGAGATACATAGACCAGATGAGATACAGAGAGGAGATACAGAGACCAGATGAGATACAGAGAGGAGATACAGTGACCAGAGGAGATACAGAGAGGAGATACAGTGACCAGAGGAGATACAGAGACCAGATGAGATACAGAGAGGAGATACAGAGACCAGAGGAGATACAGAGAGGAGATACAGAGACCAGATGAGATACAGAGAGGAGATACAGAGACCAGAGGAGATACAGAGCGGAGATACAGAGACCAGAGGAGATACAGAGAGGAGATACATAGACCAGATGAGATACAGAGAGGAGATACATAGACCAGATGAGATACAGAGAGGAGATACAGAGACCAGATGAGATACAGAGAGGAGATACAGAGACCAGAGGAGATACAGAGAGGAGATACAGAGACCAGAGGAGATACAGAGAGGAGATACAGAAAGCAGAGGAGATACAGAGAGGAGATACAGAGACCAGAGGAGATACAGAGAGGAGATACAGAGACCAGAGGAGATACATAAACCAGATGAGATACAGAGAGGAGATACATAGACCAGAGGAGATACAGAGAGGAGATACAGAGACCAGATGAGATACATAGACCAGAGGAGATACAGAGAGGAGAGGAGATACATAGACCAGAGGAGATACAGAGAGGAGATACAGAGACCAGAGGAGATACAGAGACCAGAGGAGATACAGAGAGGAGATACAGAGACCAGAGGAGATACAGAAAGGAGATACATAGACCAGAGGAGATACAGAGAGGAGATACATAGACCAGAGGAGATACAGAGAGGAGATACAGAGACCAGATGAGATACAGAGAGGAGATACAGAGACCAGAGGAGATACAGAGAGGAGATACATAGACCAGATGAGATACAGAGATGAGATACAGAGACCAGAGGAGATACAGAGACCAGAGGAGATACAGAGAGGAGATACAGAGACCAGAGGAGATACAGAGAGGAGATACAGAGACCAGATGAGATACAGAGAGGAGATACAGAGACCAGAGGAGATACAGAGAGGAGATACATAGACCAGATGAGATACAGAGAGGAGATACAGAGACCAGAGGAGATACATAGACCAGAGGAGATACAGAGACCAGAGGAGTTACATAGACCAGAGGAGATACAGAGACCAGAGGAGTTACAGAGACCAGAGGAGTTACATAGACCAGAGGAGATACAGAGACCAGAGGAGTTACAGAGACCAGAGGAGTTACATAGACCAGAGGAGATACAGAGACCAGAGGAGTTACATAGACCAGAGGAGTTACATAGACCAGAGGAGTTACAGAGAGGAGATACAGAGACCAGAGGAGATACAGAGAGGAGATACAGAGACCAGAGGAGATACAGAGACCAGAGGAGTTACATAGACCAGAGGAGTTACAGAGAGGAGATACAGAGACCAGAGGAGATACAGAGAGGAGATACAGAGACCAGAGGAGATACATAGACCAGAGGAGATACAGAGACCAGAGGAGATACAGAGACCAGAGGAGATACAGAGACCAGAGGAGATACATAGACCAGAGAAGATCAGAGAGTGCACCTCCTCAACCTCACTAATGTAACAGAGGGTTAGAGAAGAGGAGACAGATCAGATAGAGACCAGGGGAGTACGGGGAGAGAGACAACATGGGGTTTCATGGCTGCTTTAATTATTTAAGACACCAGATTAAGAGAACAAAATGTGCCTCCCAAGAGGAAGCTGGGTAATTGTCTTGTGTTCTAATTACGGCGCAGGCAGAGCCGGGTGGCGCAGGAGGCAGTAGTGTGTGTGTGTGTGTGTGTGTGTGTGTGTGTGTGTGTGTGTGTGTGTGGAAGTGGGAAAGAGTGGAGGTTAATCTTGAGGAAAAAGGAAGGGCCTCCGTTTGGGCTTTCTCCTTTCCTTTTCCCTAAAACACTGGGCTTAATTAAAATGTAAAGAGGTCTGTGTTTGGTCCTGGGAGGCCTCTGCAGGCGTAATCCCATTGGCTCCCATCAACACACACACAACAGAAGAAAACAGTCCATTGTTTCAGAAGATGTAGTTACTAAGTATGTTAGCTATGGTAGATCTTGTTACTAGGTATGTTAGCTATGGTAGATCTAGTTACTAAGTCTGTTAGCTATGGTAGATCTAGTTACTAAATATGTTAGCTAAGTATGTTAGCTACAGTAGATCTAGTTACTAAGTATGTTAGCTATGGTAGATCTAGTTACTAAATATGTTAGCTATGGTAGATCTAGTTACTAAGTATGTTAGCTAAGTATGTTAGCTATGGTAGATGTAGTTACTAAGTATGTTAGCTATGGTAGATCTAGTTACTAAATATGTTAGCTATGGTAGATCTAGTTACTAAGTATGTTAGCTATGGTAGATCTAGTTACTAAGTATGTTAGCTATGGTAGATCTAGTTACTAAGTATGTTAGCTATGGTAGATCTAGTTACTAAGTATGTTAGCTATGGTAGATCTAGTTACTAAGTATGTCAGCTATGGTAGATCTAGATACTAAGTATGTTAGCTATGGTAGATCTAGTTACTAAGTATGTTAGCTATGGTAGATGTAGTTACTAAGTATGTTAGCTATGGTAGATCTAGTTACTAGGTATGTTAGCTATGGTAGATCTAGTTACTAAGTATGTTAGCTATGGTAGATCTAGTTACTAAGTATGTTAGCTATGGTAGATCTAGTTACTAGGTATGTTAGCTATGGTAGATCTAGTTACTAAGTATGTTAGCTATGGTAGATCTAGTTACTAGGTATGTTAGCTATGGTAGATCTAGTTACTAGGTATGTTAGCTATGGTAGATCTAGTTACTAAGTATGTTAGCTATGGTAGATCTAGTTACTAAGTATGTTAGCTATGGTAGATCTAGTTACTAGGTATGTTAGCTATGGTAGATCTAGTTACTAAGTCTGTTAGCTATGGTATATCTAGTTACTAAGTATGTTAGCTATAGTATATCTAGTTACTAAGTATGTTAGCTATAGTATATCTAGTTACTAAGTATGTTAGCTATGGTAGATCTAGTTACTAAGTATGTTAGCTATGGTAGATCTAGTTACTAAGTATGTTAGCTATGGTAGATCTAGTTACTAAGTATGTTAGCTATGGTAGATCTAGTTACTAAGTATGTTAGCTATGGTAGATCTAGTTACTAAGTATGTTAGCTATGGTAGATCTAGTTACTAGGTATGTTAGCTATGGTAGATCTAGTTACTAAGTCTGTTAGCTATGGTAGATCTAGTTAAAGTTACAAAGTATGTTAGCTATGGTAGATATAGTTAATAAGTATGTTAGCTATGGTAGATCTAGTGACTAAGTATGTTAGCTATGGTAGATCTAGTTACTAAGTCTGTTAGCTATGGTAGATCTAGTTACTAAGTATGTTAGCTATGGTAGATCTAGTTACTAGGTATGTTAGCTATGGTAGATCTAGTTACTAGGTATGTTAGCTATGGTAGATCTAGTTACTAAGTATGTTAGCTATGGTAGATCTAGTTACTAAGTATGTTAGCTATGGTAGATCTAGTTACTAGGTATGTTAGCTATGGTAGATCTAGTTACTAAGTCTGTTAGCTATAGTATATCTAGTTACTAAGTCTGTTAGCTATGGTATATCTAGTTACTAAGTATGTTAGCTATAGTATATCTAGTTACTAAGTATGTTAGCTATAGTATATCTAGTTACTAAGTATGTTAGCTATGGTAGATCTAGTTACTAAGTATGTTAGCTATGGTAGATCTAGTTACTAAGTATGTTAGCTATGGTAGATCTAGTTACTAAGTATGTTAGCTATGGTAGATCTAGTTACTAAGTATGTTAGCTATGGTAGATCTAGTTACTAAGTATGTTAGCTATGGTAGATCTAGTTACTAGGTATGTTAGCTATGGTAGATCTAGTTACTAAGTCTGTTAGCTATGGTAGATCTAGTTAAAGTTACAAAGTATGTTAGCTATGGTAGATATAGTTAATAAGTATGTTAGCTATGGTAGATCTAGTGACTAAGTATGTTAGCTATGGTAGATCTAGTTACTAAGTCTGTTAGCTATGGTAGATCTAGTTACTAAGTATGTTAGCTATGGTATATCTAGTTACTAGGTATGTTAGCTATGGTAGATCTAGTTACTAGGTATGTTAGCTATGGTAGATCTAGTTACTAAGTATGTTAGCTATGGTAGATCTAGTTACTAAGTATGTTAGCTATGGTAGATCTAGTTACTAGGTATGTTAGCTATGGTAGATCTAGTTACTAAGTCTGTTAGCTATAGTATATCTAGTTACTAAGTATGTTAGCTATAGTATATCTAGTTACTAAGTATGTTAGCTATGGTAGATCTAGTTACTAAGTATGTTAGCTATGGTAGATCTAGTTACTAAGTATGTTAGCTATGGTAGATCTAGTTACTAAGTATGTTAGCTATGGTAGATCTAGTTACTAAGTATGTTAGCTATGGTAGATCTAGTTACTAAGTATGTTAGCTATGGTAGATCTAGTTACTAGGTATGTTAGCTATGGTAGATCTAGTTACTAAGTATGTTAGATCTAGTTAAAGTTACAAAGTATGTTAGCTATGGTAGATATAGTTACTAAGTATGTTAGCTATGGTAGATCTAGTGACTAAGTATGTTAGCTATGGTAGATCTAGTTACTAAGTCTGTTAGCTATGGTAGATCTAGTTAAAGTTACAAAGTATGTTAGCTATGGTAGATCTAGATACTAAGTATGTTAGCTATGGTAGATCTAGTTACTAAGTATGTTAGCTACAGTAGATCTAGTTACTAAGTATGTTAGCTACGGTATATCTAGTTACTAAGTATGTTAGCTACGGTATATCTAGTTACTAGGTATGTTAGCTATGGTAGATCTAGTTACTAAGTCTGTTAGCTATGGTAGATCTAGTTACTAAGTATGTTAGCTACAGTAGATCTAGTTACTAAGTATGTTAGCTATGGTAGATCTAGTTACTAAGTATGTTAGCTATGGTAGATGTAGTTACTAAGTATGTTAGCTATGGTAGATCTAGTTACTAGGTATGTTAGCTATGGTAGATCTAGTTACTAAGTATGTTAGCTATGGTAGATCTAGTTACTAAGTATGTTAGCTATGGTAGATCTAGTTACTGGGTATGTTAGCTATGGTAGATCTAGTTACTAAGTATGTTAGCTATGGTAGATCTAGTTACTAGGTATGTTAGCTATGGTAGATCTAGTTACTAGGTATGTTAGCTATGGTAGATCTAGTTACTAAGTATGTTAGCTATGGTAGATCTAGTTACTAAGTATGTTAGCTACGGTAGATCTAGTTACTAAGTATGTTAGCTATGGTAGATCTAGTTACTAAGTATGTTAGCTATGGTAGATCTAGTTACTAAGTATGTTAGCTATGGTAGATCTAGTTACTAAGTATGTTAGCTATGGTAGATCTAGTTACTAAGTATGTTAGCTATGGTAGATCTAGTTACTAGGTATGTTAGCTATGGTAGATCTAGTTACTAAGTCTGTTAGCTATGGTAGATCTAGTTAAAGTTACAAAGTATGTTAGCTATGGTAGATATAGTTACTAAGTATGTTAGCTATGGTAGATCTAGTTACTAAGTATGTTAGCTAAGGTAGATCTAGTTACTAAGTATGTTAGCTATGGTAGATCTAGTTACTAAGTATGTTAGCTATGGTAGATCTAGTTACTAAGTATGTTAGCTATGGTAGATCTAGTTACTAAGTCTATAGGATTGTTTTGAGTGAGGAAGAGGAGGAGAAGGAGGACAGGAGGGGAGAAGAGGAGGTGCAGGAGTGTTTGGGAGTGAAGCCTTGAAGATTTAACAGAACTTGAGATATTTTAACTTTGATTTAACTCGGCAAGTGAGTTAAGAACACATTCATATTGTCAATAACGGCCGACCAGGGAACAGTGGGTTAACTGCCTTGTTCAGGGGCAGAACTAAAGATTTGTACCGTGTCAGCTCGGTTACTAATCTAACGCTCTAACCACTAGGCTACCTGCCTTCTCTAACAACTAGGCTACCTGCCTCTACCCTCTAACCATCAGGCTACCTGGTGCCCCCCCTCTAACCACTAAGCTACCTGCCTCTACCCTCTAACCATCAGGCTACCTGGCGCCCCCCTCTAACCACTAGGCTACGTGCCCCCCCCCCCCTAACCACTAGGCTACCTGCCTCCCCCTCTAACCACTAAACGACCTACCTCCACCTCTAACAACTAGGCTACCTGCCACTACCCTCTAACCATCAGGCTACCCTTCCCCCTTAACCACTAGGTTACCTGCTTCCCCAAATCTTAAATTGTAGTCAAGGGAACACAGTCAAGGGAATGGTCAACACAGTCAAGGGAATGGTCAAACACAGTCAAGGGAATGGTCAACACAGTCAAGGGAATGGTCAAACACAGTCAAGGGAATGGTCAACACAGTCAAGGGAATGGTCAACACAGTCAAGGGAATGGTAATAGAGGATACAGAGGAAGGGTTAGAGGATACAGAGGAAGGGGTAGAGGGATACAGAGGAAGGGGTAGAGGATACAGAGGAAGGGGTAGAGGATACAGAGGAAGGGGTAGAGGGAGGAAGGGGTAGAGGATACAGAGGAAGGGGTAGAGGATACAGAGGAAGGGGTAGAGGGAGGAAGGGGTAGAGGATACAGAGGTAGGGGTAGAGGATACAGAGGAAGGGGTAGAGGATACAGAGGAAGGGGTAGAGGATACAGAGGATCAGTCAAGGACCACTGGTCACAGAAGGGTGTAGAGGAACCAACGCAAGGGTGACAACACACCCCACCCCTAAAAAACACCCATGATGACTTACGTGGCACTTCGGTAGGCTCACTCTCTTCACAGTCTTCGGTGAGCAGTGAGAGAGGAGGAAAACGAGGAAGATGAGAAAAAGGGGAAGAGGAGAAAACAGGAAGGAGAAAACGAGGAAGAGGAAAAAACAGGAAGAGGATAAAAGGAGGAAGAGGAGAAAAATAGGAGAAAACAGGAAGCAGAGAAAAAGAGGAAGAGGAAAAAATAGGAAGAGGAGAAAACAGGAAGAAGAGAAAAGAGGAAGAGGAGAAAAGAGGAAGAAGAGAAAAAGAGGAAGAGGAGAAAAGAGGAAGAGGAGAAAAAGAGAGCACATAGAGAGATAAATAAAAGGAGAGAGAGAGGTTGTGTGAAAGAAAGGAGAAGGGAGTTAAAAGAAGAAAACAGAAGAAAAAGAGGGAACATGAAAAATGTATAGAAGAGAGAATGGTCCACAGAAAGAAAGTGTGATGTTTCTGTGTGTGTCTGTGATTTGGAGGTGAGGGGGTCATTCAGCGATTCTGAGAAAGCAAGAAAAGGAGCTTTTGAAATGAAAACAGGCAATTTTGCGGTCGCCCGGCAACTCAGAGCATCATGCTGTCAAAGCATCAGCAGTACAGAGAGAGAGAAGCCTTTTGAAAAGGCAGAGAGAGACATGACTATTACAGACCCCTTTTCCATTCACCACGAAGACCACTTACAACCCACTCATACTATTATAGTTAAAGATTTTATCAATGAACATTAAAAGAGATTCTACGATACTTTTGCATACTTTTTTAGCAATTAGTTCTCAAAGTTATCCCCACGAGCGAAGAGTGGTCCCCGACAACGTGCAGATATGTGAACCACACCCCTGTTCTCTCTTACTCTGCTGTGTGTTCGTCTTGCTAGCTGTCAAACATGGCGAGAGGCTGAAGCTCATTGGCTGAAACGTTGATTGCTAGCTGATTGCTAGTGGGCTGGCCCGCTAAGGATGGGGAGTTTGAAATCATTTTACTATTCGAATAGTGCCATGAAGTTGTGTTGGATATCCTAGATAGGCTAATTATAGCTAGCTAGCTAACGAGGTTAATTGTAGCTAGCTAGGGAGGCTAATTGCATCTAGATAGCAAGGCAAATTGTAGCTAGCTAGCGATGCTAATTGTAGCTAGCTAGCGATGCTAATTGTAGCTAGCTAGCGAGGCTAATTTTAGGTAGCTAGGTAGACTAATTGTAGCTAGCTAGCGAGGCTAATTTTAAGTAGCTAGGTAGACTAATTGTAGCTAGCAAGGCTAATTGTGGCAAACATGCTGCAATTCTCACCAACCACATTCAGAGAAAACAGCAGCACACCTGTTGGTTGCTCGTTGTAGCCTACTCCTCATTTCGCTAACTGTTAATTCTGTCATTTTAATGCATTTTGTTTTGCATCAATGAAATCACTCCACTCGCTATACATTGAGCTTCTTTGATTGGCCAACAGTAACAAAAAGCCACCTTCATATAAACTACATTGAAAGGTTTGTTGTGTTATTTGTTATAAATGACATGGTACTTCCTTGTATGTAACAATGTCACATGGAGAGTTGTATTTCATTTAGAAAAGTGTTTTATTTGTCTTAATAGGCCTATAATTATTTATAATTACACTTCCTGCCATCCAGGACATACAGTTGTAGTAGGATGTTTACCTTAGCCAAATACATTTAAACTCAGTTTTTGACAATTCCTGACATTTAATCAGAGTAAAAATTACCTGTCTTAGGTCAGTTCCAATAACATCACATGTACCAGATATATATATATATATATATATATATATATATCTGATGACTGGTCTCTATAACATGTACCAGGTATATCTCTGATGACTGGTCTCTATAACATGTACCAGATATATATCTGATGGCTGGACTATAACATGTACCAGATATAGATCTGATGACTGGTCTCTATAACATGTACCAGATATATATATATCTGATGACTAGTCTCTATAACATGTACCAGATATATATATATATCTCTGATGACTGGTCTCTATAACATGTACCAGATATATATATATATATATCTGATGACTAGTCTCTATAACATGTACCAGATATATATCTGATGACTGGTCTCTATAACATGTGCCAGATATATCTCTGATGACTGGTCTCTATAACATGTACCAGATATATATATATATCTGATGACTGGTCTCTATAACATGTGCCAGATATATCTCTGATGACTGGTCTCTATAACATGTACCAGATATATCTCTGATGACTGGTCTCTATAACATGTACCAGATATATATCTGATGACTAGTCTCTATAACACGTACCAGATATATCGCTGATGACTGGTCTCTATAACATGTGCCAGATATATCTCTGATGACTGGTCTCTATAACATGTACCAGATATATATCTGATGACTGGTCTCTATAACATGTACCAGATATATATATATCTGATGACTAGTCTCTATAACATGTACCAGATATATCTCTGATGACTAGTCTCTATAACATGTACCAGATATATCTCTGATGACTAGTCTCTATAACATGTACCAGATATATCTCTGATGACTGGTCTCTATAACATGTACCAGATATAGATCTGATGACTGGTCTCTATAACATGTACCAGATATATATATATCTGATGACTAGTCTCTATAACATGTACCAGATATATATATATATATCTCTGATGACTGGTCTCTATAACATGTACCAGATATATATATATATATATATCTGATGACTAGTCTCTATAACATGTACCAGATATATATCTGATGACTGGTCTCTATAACATGTGCCAGATATATCTCTGATGACTGGTCTCTATAACATGTACCAGATATATATATATATCTGATGACTGGTCTCTATAACATGTGCCAGATATATCTCTGATGACTGGTCTCTATAACATGTACCAGATATATATATATATATATCTGATGACTGGTCTCTATAACATGTGCCAGATATATCTCTTATGACTGGTCTCTATAACATGTACCAGATATATCTCTGATGGCTGGTCTCTATAACATGTACCAGATATATCTCTGATGGCTGGTCTCTATAACATGTACCAGATATATATATGATGACTAGTCTCTATAACATGTATGAGATATATCTCTGATGACTAGTCTCTATAACATGTACCAGATATATATCTGATGGCAGGTCTCTATAACATGTGCCAGATATATCTCTGATGACTAGTCTCTATAACATGTACCAGATATATATCTGATGACTGGTCTCTATAACATGTACCAGATATATATCTGATGACTAGTCTCTATAACATGTACCAGATATATCTCTGATGACTGGTCTCTATAACATGTACCAGGTATATCTCTGATGGCTGGTCTCTATAACATGTACCAGATATATCTCTGATGGCTGGTCTCTATAACATGTACCAGATATATATATGATGACTGGTCTATAACATGTACCAGATATATCTCTGATGGCTAGTCTCTATAACATGTACCAGATATATCTCTGATGGCTGGTCTCTATAACATGTACCAGATATATCTCTGATGGCTAGTCTCTTTAACATGTACCAGATATATCTCTGATGGCTGGTCTCTATAACATGTACCAGATATATCTCTGATGACTGGTCTCTATAACATGTACCAGATATATCTCTGATGGCTGGTCTCTATAACATGTACCAGATATATATCTGATGGCTAGTCTCTATAACATGTACCAGATATATCTCTGATGGCTGGTCTCTATAACATGTACCAGATATATATATATATATATCTGATGACTGGTCTCTATAACATCCCCTGCATGTCAGTTTGGACACATGTCACTGTCAGCTGAAATCCAGGTTGATCCCCTCAGTCGGTGCTCTGTGTGATTCATTAAAGCCCAGGGATATAATAATGACTCATTACAAATGACAGCAGTGTTGCATGTTCTTTTGAAAATATGTTTCCACACTCATTACTTCACTGAGCCTGTATGTGTGTGTGTGTGTGTGTGTGTGTGTATTAGTCTGTAAAATCCCTGTGTGTCTCTCTCTTCATATCTATGAGGCCTCTGTCTCCTCTGATAGGGTTATATTCCCAAATGGCACCCTACCCTACGAAATAGTGCACAACATCTGACCAGAGCCTTATTGGACCCCGGACAAATGTAGTGAACGATGTAGTGAATAGGGTGTCATTTGGCACTCATGCTGCCTCTATGATTGGCCGAACACCCCTACTCTCGCTCTTCTTATCTCTACCACTTCCTGCTGTCTAACGCCTACACTTCCTGGTAGAGATTGCGGCTGCTGACAGCGCCCGCTGGTCGCTGGACTCTGATCGATTAACCAGCGACCCCTGACCCTCCAACGAGAGGTTTTAATTGGCTGATGCATAATGATGTGATTCACACTGGAGGAGAGGGTGTTCTGGGGACAGAGAGGATCGTAAACTCGGAGAGAACCTCCAACACCTGAGCTGATGTACGTACGAGCGTGTGTGTTGGCCAAAACCACGTGTCCTGGTTCCCAATGCTACCCTCCCTGCCTCCCAACGCTACCCTCCCTGCCTCCCAACGCTACCCTCCCTGCCTCCCAACGCTACCCTCCCTGCCTCCCAACGCTACCCTCCCTGCCTCCAGCTCCACTAAAGGGAAAGGTTCATGCAGGCGACGCCCACTCCCCTTTATACACCAGGCAGGCAACGCCCACTTCCCTTTATACACCAGGCAGGCGACGCCCACTCCCCTTTATACACCAGGCAAGCGACGCCCACTTCCCTTTATACACCAGTCAGGCGACGCCCACTCCCCTTTATACACCAGGCAGGCGACGCCCACTCCCCTCTCTGACACACACACACACCATATCTGACAAACACACACAGCATCTCTGACACACACACACACAGCATCTCTGACACACACACACGCACAGCATCTCTGTCACACACACACCATATCTGACAAACACACACACACAAAATCTCTGACAAACACACACAGCATCTCTGACACACACACACACACACACACACACACACACACCATATCTGACAAACACACACAGCATCTCTGACACACACACACACAGCATCTCTGACACACACACACACGCACAGCATCTCTGACACACACACACCATATCTGACAAACACACACACACACACACACAAAATCTCTGACAAACACACACAGCATCTCTGACACACACACACACCATATCTGACAAACACACACACACACAAAATCTCTGACACACACCCACCATCTCTGACACACACACACACAAGAAACAGCACAAAATCAGGCCGAAAGAGAGTCCTATTTTGGTTTATTGAAGTGTGTCCTCTATGGGAGAGGAGACTTAGTTCTCAGAGGAATGATACGATTGACACAGAGGCTAGAGAGAGGGAGAGAGGGAGAGAGTGTGTGTGTGTGTGTGTGTGTGTGTGTGTGTGTTTGTCCTTCCAGTGTGAGTGTGTGTGTTTGAGGAACTCCACTTGCTAAGTGACTCTCTCTGTCCAGTATTTACCAGCTCTATCCTTCACATCCTGTCCTCTCTCAGGGAGTTAATTCTCTCTGTCCAGTATTTACCAGCTCTATCCTTCACATCCTGTCCTCTCTCAGGGAGTTAATTCTCTCTCTCTCTCTCTGTCAAGTATTTACCAGCTCTATGAACTCCCTGAGAGAGGACAGGATGCGAACTCTCTCTCTCTCTAGTTGCTGTATCAACTCCCTGAGAGGACAGGATGTGAACTCAATTAAATTAAATTAAATTCAATTCAATTCAAGGGCTTTATTGGCATGGGAAACATGTGTTAACATTGCCAAAGCAAGTAAGGTAGATAATATATAAAGTGAAATAAACAATAAAACTCTCTCTCTCCAGTTGCTGTATCAACTCCCTGAGAGAGGACAGGATGTGAACTCTCTCTCTCTAGTTACAGGATGTGAACTCTCTCTCTAGTTGACAGGATGTGAACTCTCTCTCTCTAGTTACAGGATGTGAACTCTCTCTCTAGTTACAGGATGTGAACTCTCTCTCTCTAGTTACAGGATGTGAACTCTCTCTCTCTCTAGTTGACAGGATGTGAACTCTCTCTCTCTAGTTACAGGATGTGAACTCTCTCTCTATAGTTACAGGATGTGAACTCTCTCTCTAGTTGACAGGATGTGAACTCTCTCTCTAGTTACAGGATGTGAACTCTCTCTCTAGTTACAGGATGTGAACTCTCTCTCTAGTTACAGGATGTGAACTCTCTCTCTAGCTACAGGATGTGAACTCTCTCTCTAGTTACAGGACGTGAACTCTCTCTAGTTACAGGATGTGAACTCTCTCTCTAGTTGACAGGATGTGAACTCTCTCTCTAGTTACAGGATGTGAACTCTCTCTCTCTAGTTACAGGATGTGAACTCTCTCTCTAGCTACAGGACGTGAACTCTCTCTCTAGTTGACAGGACGTGAACTCTCTCTCTCTAGTTACAGGATGTGAACTCTCTCTAGTTACAGGATGTGAACTCTCTCTCTAGTTGACAGGATGTGAACTCTCTCTCTAGTTACAGGATGTGAACTCTCTCTCTAGTTACAGGATGTGAACTCTCTCTCTAGTTACAGGATGTGAACTCTCTCTCTAGTTGACAGGATGTGAACTCTCTCTCTAGTTGCTGTATCAACTCCCTGATGAACTCCCTGAGAGAGGACAGGATGTGAACGCTCTCTCTCTCTCTCTCTAGTTGCTGTATCAACTCCCTGATGAACTCCCTGAGAGAGGACAGGATGTGAACGCTCTCTCTCTCTCTAGTTGCTGTATCAACTCCCTGATGAACTCCCTGAGAGAGGACAGGATGTGAACGCTCTCTCTCTTTCTAGTTGCTGTATCAACTCCCTGATGAACTCCCTGAGAGAGGACAGGATGTGAACGCTCTCTCTCTTTCTAGTTGCTGTATCAACTCCCTGATGAACTCCCTGAGAGAGGACAGGATGTGAACGCTCTCTCTAGTTGACAGGATGTGAACGCTCTCTCTCTCTCTCTCTAGTTGCTGTATCAACTCCCTGATGAACTCCCTGAGAGAGGACAGGATGTGAACGCTCTCTGTCTCTCTAGTTGTTTCTTCCTGATGAAACCCCATTATGTATGGCCTATTATTCAGATAACATCAACTCTCTGGAGACGAGCACACACACACACATAGAAGGTGGAGGGCAAGGGGGTTGAGGCAGAAGCAAAGGATCTGAACCAGTGTTGTTTCTAATGGCCAATTAAGGCAGTCATGCAGGTAGGGTCTAAATCATTGTTATTAGAGTAGAGGAGAGGGGGAGGAGAGGAGAGGAGGAGGGGAGGGAGAGGAGAGGAGGAGGGAGGAGAGGGAGAGGAGAGGAGGGGAGAAACGGCCTGCTATATGAGGAGAGGAGAAAACGGCCTGCTATATGAGGAGAGGAGAGGAGAAAACAGCCTGCTATATGAGGAGAGGATAAGAGAAGAGAAGAGAAGAGAGGAGAGGAGAGGAGAGGAGAGGAGAGGAGAGGAGAGGAGAGGAGAGGAGAGGAGAGGAGAGGAGAGGAGAGGAGAGGAGAGGAGAGGAGAGGAGAGGAAGCCATCTAACTAAACCTACATGTTGATATTACCTCAATCACCTAACTAAACCAACCATGTAGATATTACATCAATCAATCACCTAACCAAATCGGCATGTAGATATAACCTCAATCAGAGAGACAGAGAGAGACAGAGAGAAAGACAGTGAGACAGAGTACGGAGGAACAGACAGACAGAAGGGAGGGACATCACAGATGGGACACAGTCCTCTCTCTCACCGAGAGACATGTCCTCCCCTCACCCCAGACTCCCCATCATGAGAGACAACTGATGCACAGAAGGGGGTCTGTCTGTCTACCATTCTTTATCTCCGTGTCACAAAGCAGTCAAGTATTCACTCCAGCAAGAATACAAGTGTGTCCGAAATGACACCCTATTGGCTTTATAGTGCACTACTTCTCCCCAGGGCACATATAGCTCTACATATGGAGCCGTTAGGGAAGCATCCTCTATCTGAACCAGAGTGAGCTCCCCTCAGGCTGGCAGGACAGAGGAATACTCAGCATGAACTGAGGATCTGTCTCTCCTCCCAGTCTCTCTCTCTCTCTGTCCTCCGCCCAGTCTCTCTCTCTCTCCTCCTCCCAGTCTCTCTCTCTCTCTCATCCCAGTCTCTCTCTCTCCTCCTCCCAGTCTCTCTCTCTCCCTCATCCCAGTCTCTCTCTCTCCTCATCCCAGTCTCTCTCTCTCTCTCCCTCCTCCCAGTCTCTCTCTCTCTCCTCCTCCCAGTCTCTCTCTCTCTCTCTCTCTCTCTCTCTCCCTCCTCCCAGTCTCTCTCTCTCCTCCTCCCAGTCTCTCTCTCTCCCTCCTCCTCCCAGTCTCTCTCTCTCTCTCTCTCCTCCTCCCAGTCTCTCTCTCTCTCCTCCTCCCAGTCTCTCTCTCTCCTCATCCCAGTCTATCTCTCTCCTCCTCCCAGTCTCTCTCTCTCCCTCTCTCTCTCCTCCTCCCAGTCTCTCTCTCTCCTCCTCCCAGTCTCTCTCTCTCTCTCTCTCTCTCCTCATCCCAGTCTATCTCTCTCCTCATCCCAGTCTCTCTCTCTCTCCTCCTCCCAGTCTCTCTCTCTCTCTCTCCTCCCCCAGTCTCTCTCTCTCTCCTCCTCCCAGTCTCTCTCTCTCTCTCTCCTCCCCCAGTCTCTCTCTCTCTCTCCCTCCTCCCAGTCTCTCTCTCTCTCCTCCTCCCAGTCTCTCTCTCTCTCTCTCTCCTCCTCCCAGTCTCTCTCTCTCTCTCCTCATCCCAGTCTCTCTCTCTCTCCCTCCTCCCAGTCTCTCTCTCTCTCCTCCTCCCAGTCTCTCTCTCTCTCTCCTCCCCCAGTCTCTCTCTCTCTCCCTCCTCCCAGTCTCTCTCTCTCCTCCTCCTCCCAGTCTCTCTCTCTCTCCTCATCCCAGTCTATCTCTCTCTCCTCCTCCCAGTCTCTCTCTCTCCCTCCTCCCAGTCTCTCTCTCTCTCTCCTCCTCCCAGTCTCTCTCTCTCTCTCTCTCTCTCTCTCCCTCCTCCTCCCCCAGTCTCTCTCTCTCCCTCCTCCCAGTCTCTCTCTCCCTCATCCCAGTCTCTCTCTCTCCTCCTCCCAGTCTCTCTCTCTCTCCCTCCTCCCAGTCTCTCTCTCTCTCTCTCTCTCTCTCTCTCCCTCCTCCTCCCAGTCTCTCTCTCTCCTCCTCCCAGTCTCTCTCTCTCCTCATCCCAGTCTCTCTCTCTCCTCATCCCAGTCTCTCTCTATCTCTCCTCCTCCCAGTCTCTCTCTCTCTCCTCCCCCCAGTCTCTCTCTCTCCTCCTCCCAGTCTCTCTCTCCCCCCCCCAGTCTCTCTCTCTCCTCCTCCCAGTCTCTCTCTCTCCTCATCCCAGTCTCTCTCTCTCTCCCTCCTCCCAGTCTCTCTCTCTCTCCTCCTCCCAGTCTCTCTCTCTCTCTCTCTCTCTCTCTCCCTCCTCCTCCCCCTCTCTCTCTCTCCTCCTCCCAGTCTCTCTCTCTCCTCATCCCAGTCTCTCTCTCTCTCTCCTCCTCCCAGTCTCTCTCTCTCTCTCCCTCCCAGTCTCTCTCTCTCTCTCTCTCCCTCCTCCTCCCAGTCTCTCTCTCTCCTCCCCCCAGTCTCTCTCTCTCCTCCTCCCAGTCTCTCTCTCTCTCTCCTCCTCCCAGTCTCTCTCTCTCCTCATCCCAGTCTCTCTCTCTCTCCTCCTCCCAGTCTCTCTCTCTCCTCATCCCAGTCTCTCTCTCTCTCCTCCTCCCAGTCTCTCTCTCTCTCTCCTCCTCCTCCCAGTCTCTCTCTCCTCCTCCCAGTCTCTCTCTCTCCTCATCCCAGTCTCTCTCTCTCCTCCTCCCAGTCTCTCTCTCTCTCTCTCCTCCTCCCAGTCTCTCTCTCTCCTCCTCCCAGTCTCTCTCTCTCCTCATCCCAGTCTCTCTCTCTCTCTCCTCCCAGTCTCTCTCTCTCTCTCTCTCCTCCTCCCAGTCTCTCTCTCTCCTCCTCCCAGTCTCTCTCTCCTCCTCCCAGTCTCTCTCTCTCCCTCATCCCAGTCTCTCTCTCTCTCTCATCCCAGTCTCTCTCTCCCTCCTCCCAGTCTCTCTCTCTCCTCATCACAGTCTCTCTCTCTCTCCTCCTCCCAGTCTCTCTCTCTCTCCTCCTCCCAGTCTCTCTCTCTCTCTCTCTCTCTCTCCCTCCTCCTCCCAGTCTCTCTCTCTCCCTCCTCCCAGTCTCTCTCTCTCCTCATCCCAGTCTCTCTCTCTCCTCATCCCAGTCTCTCTCTATCTCTCCTCCTCCCAGTCTCTCTCTCTCCTCCTCCCAGTCTCTCTCTCTCTCCTCCTCCCAGTCTCTCTCTCTCTCCTCCCCCAGTCTCTCTCTCTCCCTCCTCCCAGTCTCTCTCTCTCCTCCTCCCAGTCTCTCTCTCTCCTCCTCCCAGTCTCTCTCTCTCTCTCCTCCTCCCAGTCTCTCTCTCTCTCCTCCTCCCAGTCTCTCTCTCTCTCCTCCCCCCAGTCTCTCTCTCTCCTCCTCCCAGTCTCTCTCTCTCCTCCCCCCAGTCTCTCTCTCTCCCTCCTCCCAGTCTCTCTCTCTCCTCATCCCAGTCTCTCTCTCTCTCTCTCCTCCTCCCAGTCTCTCTCTCTCCTCCCCCAGTCTCTCTCTCTCTCTCTCTCTCTATCCCTCCTCCTCCCAGTCTCTCTCTCTCTCCTCCCAGTCTCTCTCTCTCCTCATCCCAGTCTCTCTCTCTCCTCATCCCAGTCTCTCTCTATCCCTCCTCCTCCCAGTCTCTCTCTCCCTCCTCCCAGTCTCTCTCTCTCCCTCATCCCAGTCTCTCTCTCTCCTCATCCCAGTCTCTCTCTATCTCTCCTCCCTCCCAGTCTCTCTCTCTCTCCTCCCCCCCCAGTCTCTCTCTCTCCTCCCCCCAGTCTCTCTCTCTCTCCTCCCAGTCTCTCTCTCTCCTCATCCCAGTCTCTCTCTCTCTCTCCTCCTCCCAGTCTCTCTCTCTCTCTCCTCCTCCCAGTCTCTCTCTCTCTCTCTCCTCCTCCTCCTCCCAGTCTCTCTCTCTCCTCCTCCCAGTCTCTCTCTCTCCTCCTCCCAGTCTCTCTCTCTCTCTCCTCCTCCCAGTCTCTCTCTCTCTCCTCCTCCCAGTCTCTCTCTCTCTCTCCCTCCTCCTCCCAGTCTCTCTCTCTCCTCCCCCCAGTCTCTCTCTCTCTCCTCCTCCCAGTCTCTCTCTCTCCCTCCTCCCAGTCTCTCTCTCTCCTCATCCCAGTCTCTCTCTCTCTCTCCTCATCCCAGTCTCTCTCTCTCTCCTCATCCCAGTCTCTCTCTATCTCTCCTCCTCCCAGTCTCTCTCTCTCTCCTCCCCCCAGTCTATCTCTCTCTCTCTCTCTCCTCCCCCAGTCTCTCTCTCTCCTCCTCCCAGTCTCTCTCTCTCCTCCTCCCAGTCTCTCTCTCTCCTCCTCCCAGTCTCTCTCTCTCTCTCTCTCCTCCTCCCAGTCTCTCTCTCTCTCTCTCTCTCCTCCTCCCAGTCTCTCTCTCTCTCCTCCCCCCAGTCTATCTCTCTCCTCCTCCCAGTCTCTCTCTCTCTCTCTCTCTCCTCCAGTCTCTCTCTCCCTCATCCCAGTCTCTCTCTCTCTCTCCTCCTCCCAGTCTCTCTCTCTCTCCTCCTCCCAGTCTCTCTCTCTCTCTCTCTCTCTCCCTCCTCCCCCCAGTCTCTCTCTCTCCTCCTCCCAGTCTCTCTCTCTCTCCTCCTCCCAGTATCTCTCTCTCTCCTCCTCCCAGTCTCTCTCTCTCTCCTCCCCCCCAGTCTCTCTCTCTCCTCCTCCCAGTCTATCTCTCTCCTCCTCCCAGTCTATCTCTCTCCTCCTCCCAGTCTATCTCTCTCCCTCCTCCCAGTCTATCTCTCTCCTCCTCCCAGTCTATCTCTCTCCTCCTCCCAGTCTATCTCTCTCCTCCACCCAGTCTATCTCTCTCTCTCATCCCAGTCTATCTCTCTCTCTCTCATCCCAGTCTATCTCTCTCCTCCTCCCAGTCTCTCTCTCTCTCCTCCTCCCAGTCTCTCTCTCTCTCCTCCTCCCAGTCTCTCTCTCTCTCTCCTCCTCCTCCCCAGTCTCTCTCTCTCTCTCCTCCTCCCAGTCTCTCTCTCTCTCTCCTCCTCCCAGTCTCTCTCTCTCTCTCTCCTCCTCCCAGTCTCTCTCTCTCTCCTCCCAGTCTCTCTCTCTCCTCATCCCAGTCTCTCTCTCTCCTCATCCCAGTCTCTCTCTCTCTCCTCCTCCCAGTCTCTCTCTCTCCTCCTCCCAGTCTCTCTCTCTCATCCCAGTCTCTCTCTCTCTCTCATCCCAGTCTCTCTCTCTCCTCCTCCCAGTCTCTCTCTCTCTCTCATCCCAGTCTATCTCTCTCCTCCTCCCAGTCTATCTCTCTCCTCCTCCCAGTCTATCTCTCTCCTCCTCCCAGTCTATCTCTCTCCTCCTCCCAGTCTCTCTCTCTCCTCCTCCCAGTCTCTCTCTCCTCATCCCAGTCTCTCTCTCTCTCCCTCCTCCCAGTCTCTCTCTCTCTCCTCCTCCCAGTCTCTCTCTCTCTCCCCTCCTCCCAGTCTCTCTCTCTCTCCTCCCTCCCAGTCTCTCTCTCTCCTCCTCCCAGTCTCTCTCTCTCCTCATCCCAGTCTCTCTCTCTCTCCTCCTCCCAGTCTCTATCTCTCTCTCCTCCTCCCAGTCTATCTCTCTCTCCTCATCCCAGTCTCTCTCTCTCTCCTCATCCCAGTCTCTCTCTCTCTCTCCTCCTCCCAGTCTCTCTCTCTCTCCTCCTCCCAGTCTCTCTCTCTCCTCATCCCAGTCTCTCTCTCTCTCTCCTCCCAGTCTCTCTCTCTCTCCCTCCTCCCAGTCTATCTCTCTCTCCTCATCCCAGTCTCTCTCTCTCTCCTCCTCCCAGTCTCTCTCTCCTCCTCCCAGTCTCTCTCTCCTCCTCCCAGTCTATCTCTCTCTCCTCCTCCCCCAGTCTCTCTCTCTCTCCTCCTCCCAGTCTCTCTCTCTCTCCCTCCTCCCAGTCTCTCTCTCTCTCTCCTCCTCCCAGTCTCTCTGTCTCAGCTGGTAGTTAACTAGACCAGGACCTGTCTCAGGTGGTAGTTAACTAGACCAGGGCCCATCTCAGCTGGTAGTTAACTAGACCAGGACCCGTCTCAGCTGGTAGTTAACTAGACCAGGTCCCGTCTCAGCTGGTAGTTACTAGACCAGGAGAGTCAGGGGAGAGATCCCACAGACATGTCTGTTGTCAACAGTGGCAGTAGATTGATCTGGACTTTGATATAGAGGGTTGAACACACTGCCGTTCACAGTCATACAGACATGGAAAGAGACACACACACAGACAGTAATTAGACAGAGAAGAAAATGCATTTGTTGAGATAGAGAGCGAGGGATGGAGAGAGAAAGAGACAGAAAGAGAGAGATGTGAGGATAATGAAGAGAGTGGTGTACCAGGCTAATAATGCAGACCTCTCCCCTCTCCCCTCCCCTCCTCTCCTCGCCTCCTCACCCCCGGCCTCTCCTCTCCCTTCTCCTCCCCTCTCCACCCTTCCTCTCCTCTCCCTTCTCCTCTCCTCTCCCATCCCCTCTCCACCCATCCTCTCCTCTCCACCCCTCATCTCTCCTCTTCTCCCCCTCTCATCTCCTCTCCACCCCTACTCTCCCCTCCTCTCCTCTCATCTCCTCTCCACCCCTACTCTCCCCTCCTCTCCACCCCTACTCTCCCCTCCTCTCCCTCTCCCCTCCTCCCCCCCCGTCCTCTCCTCTCCCTTCTCTTCCCCTCCACTCTTCCTCTCTCCTCTCCCTTCTCCTCTCCTCTCCCATCCCCTCTCCTCTCCCATCCCCTCTCCACCCCCTCCTCTCATCTCCTCTCCACCCCTCCTCTCATCTCCTCTCCACCACCCCTCTCCTCCCCTCCCCTCCCCTCCTCTCCCCCGTCCTCTCCCTCTCCCTTCTCCTCCCCTCTTCTCCCCCCTCCCCTCTCATCTTCTCTCCACCCCTACCCTCCTCTCCCTCCCCTCCCCCTCTCCTCTCCCCTCCCCTCCCCTCCTCTCCTCTCCCCTCTCCTCCCTCCCCTCCTCTCCTCTCCTCTCCTCTCCTCTCCCCTGGTCCATAATTAGGACAGAATGACTGGGACTTCCATGCCTTTCATTAAGCCAGGACACATTAACAGCTCTCATCTCCTCTGTCTTTCTTCTGTGGTCTGTAATGGCTGGTGTTTTTAGATCAAGGTATCAGAGCGTTGTCTGTCTGGCACATTATGCCCCCCCCCAAAAAAGACACAATCGTCCCCCTAATATAGTACAGAGCCCCTGATCAAACATAGTGCCCCACATAGTAAATAGGGTTCAATTTGGGACGTAAACTCTAGTTGAAAGAGGGCTTTGTGTGGGTGGCTATGGTGGCTGATCTGAAACACTGTCGATTACATCTAGTGTAACAACTACTGGTCTGCAATAAGTGGCCTGAACACAATTAGACGCACTGCTATTATCACCCCTCTCTGACGACGGCATTGAGGGAGGCGTGTGTCCTGTCGTCATTCTCAGTGGGGCAGTAGTGCCCTCTAAAGGACCCTCAGGTTAAGCCACACAGTCACCAGATTCATCCTGTCATGTCGGGGTATCCGCTTTTGCCCTTGGCTAGTAAGATCCCAATGCCCGTGTCTGTTGATGTGGACAGTAGATGGTAGGGTTCGGGAAGGCTTCACCAAAACCCCACCGTTCTGTTTCCATACAGCGGGGAAGTGAAATGCCAAAGTTCAATTCTATGTCATAGTGGGATTTGTGTGTGTGTGTGTGTGTGTGTGTGTGTGTGTGTGTGTGTGTGTGTGTGTGTGTGTGTGTGTGTGTGTGTGTGTGTGTGTGTGTGTGTGTGTGTGTGTGTGTGTGTGTGTGTGTGTGTGTGTGTGTGTGTACTGTGTGTGTGTGTGTGTGTGTGTGTGTGTGTGTGTGTGTGTGTGTGTGTACTAAGGGAGTGTGTGTGTGTGTGTGTACTGAGTGAGTGTGTACTGAGTGAGTGTGTGTGTGTACTGAGTGTGTGTGTGTTAGTACTGAGTGCGTGTGTGTGTGTGTGTGTGTGAGTGTGTGTACTGAGCGTGTGTGTGTGTGTGTGTGTGTGTGTGTGTGTGTGTGTGTGTGTGTGTGTGTGTGTGTGTGTGTGTGTGTGTGTGTGTGTGTGTGTGTGTGTACTGAGTGAGTGTGTGTGTGTACTGAGTGAGTGTGTGTGTGTGTGTGTGTGTGTGTGTGTGTGTGTGTGTGTGTGTGTGTGTACTGAGTGTGTGTGTACTGAGGGAGTGTGTGTGTGTGTACTGAGTGTGTGTGTGTGTGTGTGTTAGTACTGAGTGCGTGTGTGTGAGTGTGTGTACTGAGCGTGTGTGTGTGTACTGAGCGTGTGTGTGTGTGTGTGTGTGTGTGTGTGTGTGTACTGAGTACTGAGTGTGTGTGTACTGAGCATGTGTGTGTGTGTGTGTGTGTGTGTGTGTGTGTTTTTTATTTTATTTTAATTTTTCCTTTATTTAACCTGGCAAGTCAGTTAAGAACAAATTCTTATTTTCAATGACGGCCTAGGAACAGTGGGTTAACTGCCTGTTCAGGGGCAGAACGACAGATTTGTACCTTGTCAGCTCGGGTGTGTGTGTGTGTGTGTCAGAGGAGGCTGGTGAGAGGACATGTATCAGTCTCATTGTAATGCCTGTAATGTCATATACAGTATGGTACGTTATCAAACAGAATCAACATGTTGAAACCACATTCGACTTCCGGTCCATTGATTCCATTCCAGACATTACAATGAGCCCGTCCTCCTATAGCTCCTACCACCAGCCTCCTCTGGTGTGTGTCCTTACTCCTAAAGTAACACTATTTTCCTGTGATAACAGTAAAGACTAGGCTTCACAATCTACTGTAGGTAAACACACCTAAAGTACAGAGTCTCTCTCTCTCTCTCTCTCTCTCTCTCTCTCTCTCTCTCTCTCTCTCTCTGTCTCTCTCTCTCAGCTGGTCTACCCATCCTCCCATCTCCCAGGCTCCCATTCATCCAGGCTTGATGATAAAAGCCAGACCTCTAATCATCTATCTCTCCTTCCTGTCATCTCCTCCTCCTTTCCTGCTGCCATTATGGAGGACGGAAGAAAATATGTCTCTTATCAATTCCTCCACACACAGAGGAAAAGAGCAGGGTAGATGAAGAGAAGGGCAGGGTGGATGAAGAGAAGGAAAGAGCAGGGTGGATGAAGAGAAGGGCAGGGTGGATGAAGAGAAGGGCAGTGTGGATGAAGAGAAGAGCAGGGTGGATGAAGAGAAGAAAAGAGCAGGGTGGATGAAGAGAAGGGCAGGATGGATGAAGAGAAGGGCAGGGTGGATGAAGAGAAGGGCAGGGTGGATGAAGAGAAGGGCAGGGTGGATGAAGAGAAGGGCAGGGTGGATGAAGAGAAGGGCAGGGTGGATGAAGAGAAGAACAGGGTGGATGAAGAGAAGAAAAGAGCAGGGTGGATGAAAAGAAAAGAGCAGGGTGGATGAAGAGAAGAAAAGAGCAGGATGGATGAAGAGAAGAAAAGAACAGGGTGGATGAAGAGAAGAAAAGAGCAGGGTGGATGAAAAGAAAAGAGCAGGGTGGATGAAGAGAAGAAAAGAGCAGGATGGATGAAGAGAAGAAAAGAGCAGGGTGGATGAAGAGAAGAAAAGAGCAGGGTGGATGAAGAGAAGAAAAGAGCAGGGTGGATGAAGAGAAGAAAAGAGCAGGGTGGATGAAGAGAAGAAAAGAGCAGGGTGGATGAAGAGAAGAAAAGAGCAGGGTGGATGAAGAGAAGAAAAGAGCAGGGTGGATGAAGAGAAGAAAAGAGCAGGGTGGATGAAGAGAAGAAAAGAGCAGGGTGGATGAAGAGAAGAAAAGAGCAGGATGGATGAAGAGAAGAAAAGAGCAGGGTGGATGAAGAGAAGAAAAGAGCAGGGTGGATGAAGAGAAGAAAAGAGCAGGATGGATGAAGAGAAGAAAAGAGCAGGGTGGATGAAGAGAAGAAAAGAGCAGGGTGGATGAAGAGAAGAAAAGAGCAGGGTGGATGAAGAGAAGAAAAGAGCAGGATGGATGAAGAGAAGAAAAGAGCAGGGTGGATGAAGAGAAGAAAAGAGCAGGGTGGATGAAGAGAAGAAAAGAGCAGGGTGGATGAAGAGAAGAAAAGAGCAGGATGGATGAAGAGAAGAAAAGAGCAGGGTGGATGAAGAGAAGAAAAGAGCAGGGTGGATGAAGAGAAGAAAAGAGCAGGATGGATGAAGAGAAGAAAAGAGCAGGGTGGATGAAGAGAAGAAAAGAGCAGGGTGGATGAAGAGAAGAAAAGAGCAGGGTGGATGAAGAGAAGAAAAGAGCAGGATGGATGAAGAGAAGAAAAGAGCAGGGTGGATGAAGAGAAGAAAAGAGCAGGGTGGATGAAGAGAAGAAAAGAGCAGGGTGGATGAAGAGAAGAAAAGAGCAGGGTGGATGAAGAGAAGAAAAGAGCAGGCGTGGATGAAAAATCACCTTTGAAAAAATAAAGTTGTGGAAGAAAATGTATTTTAAACGAGGCAGCCCATTACTTTGTTGATATAAGAACCTGCTGCACAAATTGTAAATAAATTGAGGTGCTGATGTTACGAAGTGAAAGAGAGAGGGAGGGAGGGAGAAAAACAAAGGAGAGAGAGAGAGAAACAGAGAGACAGAGAGATGGAGAGGGAGAGACAGAGAGATGGAGAGAGAGAGAGACACAGAGAGAGAGAGAGAGACAGAGAGAGAGACAGAGAGAGAGACAGAGAGAGAGACAGAGAGAGAGACAGAGAGAGAGACAGAGAGAGAGACAGAGAGAGAGACAGAGAGAGAGACAGAGAGAGACAGAGAGAGAGACAGAGAGAGAGACAGAGAGAGAGACAGAGAGATGGAGAGGGAGAGACAGAGAGATGGAAAGAGAGAGAGAGAGAGAGAGAGAGAGACAGAGAGAGATAGACAGAGAGAGAGAGAGAGATAGACAGAGGAGGGAACAAAGGCGAGAGATAAGATACACAGAGAGAAGGAGAGGGAGTAGAATAAAAGTGAGAGGCAGAGAGAGCGAGAGAGGCAGAGAGAGCGAGAGAGGCAGAGAGAGCAAGAGAGGCAGAGAGAGCAAGAGAGGCAGAGAGAGCGAGAGAGGCAGAGAGAGCGAGAGAGCGAGAGAGGCAGAGAGAGCAAGAGAGGCAGAGAAAGCGAGAGAGGCAGAGAGAGCGAGAGAGGCAGAGAGAGCGAGAGAGGCAGAGAGAGCGAGAGAGGCAGAGAGAGCGAGAGAGGCAGAGAGAGCGAGAGAGAGCGAGAGAGGCAGAGAGAGAGGCAGAGAGAGAGGCAGAGAGAGTGAGAGAGGCAGAGAGAGCGAGAGAGGCAGAGAGAAGTAATGTTTACTGTTAATTTTAATAGTTTATTTCACTTTTATATATTATCTACCTCACATGCTTTGGCAATGTTAACACGTTTCCCATGTCAATAAAGCCCCTTGAATTGAATTGAGAGGCAGAGAGAGAGAGAGAGAGAGAGCAGAGAGAGAGGCAGAGGCAGAGAGAGGAGAGAGAGAGGCAGAGAGAGAGAGAGGCAGAGAGAGAGAGAGGCAGAGAGAGAGAGAGGCAGAGAGAGGCATAAAGAGAGAGCAGAGAGAGGCAGAGAGAGAGAGAGAGTGTTTATTTCACTTTATATATTATATACCTTACATGCTTTGGCAATGTTAACACATGTTTCCCATGCCAATAAAGCCCCTTGAATTGAATTGAGAGAGGCAGAGAGAGAGAGGCAGACAGAGAGAGGCAGAGAGAGAGAGAGGCAGAGAGGTAGAGAGAGAGATTCAGTGTTGTGATAGTTGAATGCCTCTGGACCAAAGCATTAATATCCAATTTATCTGTGAGAGGGAGGCAGAGAGAGAGAGAGGCAGAGAGACAGAGAGGCAGAGATTAATCTGTGCCCATGTAAGTATCAGATTACCCAGCAGCCTGTTAAAGACAGTCTCCCCCAGTCACTAATCAACTGATGGGGGAGACATCAACCCACCTCACCCCTGATAACATGAGGCTGTTAAAGACTCTCTCTGTCTGTTCCCAGGCAGGGTACTGGGTGGAGGACAGCGACCTAGGTTCAGGGCAGGGTACTGGGTGGAGGACAGTGACCTCGGTTCAGGGCAGGGTACTGGGTGGAGGACAGCGACCTAGGTTCAGGGCAGGGTACTGGGTGGAGGACAGTGACCTAGGTTCAGGGCAGGGTACTGGGTGGAGGACAGTGACTAAGGTTCAGGGCAGGGTACTGGGTGGAGGACAGTGACCTAGGTTCAGGGCAGGGTACTGGGTGGAGGACAGTGACTAAGGTTCAGGGCAGGGTACTGGGTGGAGGACAGCGACTAAGGTTCAGGGCAGGGTACTGGGTGGAGGACAGTGACTAAGGTTCAGGGCAGGGTACTGAGTGGAGGACAGCGACTAAGGTTCAGGGCAGGGTACTGGGTGGAGGACAGCGACTAAGGTTCAGGGCAGGGTACTGAGTGGAGGATAGCGACCTAGGTTCAGGGCAGGGTACTGGGTGGAGGATAGCGACCTAGGTTCAGGGCAGGGTACTGGGTGGAGGACAGCGACTAAGGTTCAGGGCAGGGTACTGGGTGGAGGACAGTGACTAAGGTTCAGGGCAGGGTACTGGGTGGAGGACAGCGACTAAGGTTCAGGGCAGGGTACTGGGTGGAGGACAGCGACTAAGGTTCAGGGCAGGGTACTGGGTGGAGGACAGCGACTAAGGTTCAGGGCAGGGTACTGGGTGGAGGACAGTGACTAAGGTTCAGGGCAGGGTACTGAGTGGAGGACAGCGACTAAGGTTCAGGGCAGGGTACTGGGTGGAGGACAGCGACTAAGGTTCAGGGCAGGGTACTGAGTGGAGGATAGCGACTAAGGTTCAGGGCAGGGTACTGGGTGGAGGACAGCGACTAAGGTTCAGGGCAGGGTACTGGGTGGAGGACAGCGACTAAGGTTCAGGGCAGGGTACTGGGTGGAGGATAGCGACTAAGGTTCAGGGCAGGGTACTGAGTGGAGGACAGCGACTAAGGTTCAGGGCAGGGTACTGGGTGGAGGACAGCGACTAAGGTTCAGGGCAGGGTACTGGGTGGAGGACAGCGACTAAGGTTCAGGGCAGGGTACTGGGTGGAGGATAGCGACTAAGGTTCAGGGCAGGGTACTGGGTGGAGGATAGCGACTAAGGTTCAGGGCAGGGTACTGGGTGGAGGACAGCGACTAAGGTTCAGGGCAGGGTACTGGGTGGAGGACAGCTCTATCAGTGACCTAGGTTCAGGGCAGGGTACTGGGTGGAGGACAGCGACTAAGGTTCAGGGCAGGGTACTGGGTGGAGGACAGCGTCTTAGGTTCAGGGCAGGGTACTGGGTGGAGGACAGCGACCTAGGTTCAGGGCAGGGTACTGGGTGGAGGACAGCGACTAAGGTTCAGGGCAGGGTACTGGGTGGAGGACAGCGACTAAGGTTCAGGGCAGGGTACTGGGTGGAGGACAGCGACTAAGGTTCAGGGCAGGGTACTGGGTGGAGGACAGCGACTAAGGTTCAGGGCAGGGTACTGGGTGGAGGACAGCGACTAAGGTTCAGGGCAGGGTACTGGGTGGAGGACAGCTCTATCAGTGACCTAGGTTCAGGGCAGGGTACTGGGTGGAGGACAGCGACTAAGGTTCAGGGCAGGGTACTGGGTGGAGGACAGCTCTATCAGTGACCTAGGTTCAGGGCAGGGTACTGGGTGGAGGACAGCGACTAAGGTTCAGGGCAGGGTACTGGGTGGAGGACAGCGACTAAGGTTCAGGGCAGGGTACTGGGTGGAGGACAGCGACTAAGGTTCAGGGCAGGGTACTGGGTGGAGGACAGCGACTAAGGTTCAGGGCAGGGTACTGGGTGGAGGACAGCGACTAAGGTTCAGGGCAGGGTACTGAGTGGAGGACAGCGACTAAGGTTCAGGGCAGGGTACTGGGTGGAGGACAGCGACTAAGGTTCAGGGCAGGGTACTGGGTGGAGGACAGCGACTAAGGTTCAGGGCAGGGTACTGAGTGGAGGACAGCGACTAAGGTTCAGGGCAGGGTACTGGGTGGAGGACAGCTCGATCAGTGACCTAGGTTCAGGGCAGGGTACTGAGTGGAGGACAGCGACTAAGGTTCAGGGCAGGGTACTGGGTGGAGGACAGCTCGATCAGTGACCTAGGTTCAGGGCAGGGTACTGAGTGGAGGACAGCGACTAAGGTTCAGGGCAGGGTACTGGGTGGAGGACAGCGACTAAGGTTCAGGGCAGGGTACTGGGTGGAGGACAGCTCGATCAGTGACCTAGGTTCAGGGCAGGGTACTGGGTGGAGGACAGCGACTAAGGTTCAGGGCAGGGTACTGAGTGGAGGACAGCGACTAAGGTTCAGGGCAGGGTACTGGGTGGAGGACAGCGACTAAGGTTCAGGGCAGGGTACTGGGTGGAGGACAGCGACTAAGGTTCAGGGCAGGGTACTGGGTGGAGGATAGCGACTAAGGTTCAGGGCAGGGTACTGGGTGGAGGACAGCGACTAAGGTTCAGGGCAGGGTACTGAGTGGAAGACAGCGACTAAGGTTCAGGGCAGGGTACTGGGTGGAGGACAGCGACTAAGGTTCAGGGCAGGGTACTGGGTGGAGGACAGCGACTAAGGTTCAGGGCAGGGTACTGGGTGGAGGACAGCGACTAAGGTTCAGGGCAGGGTACTGGGTGGAGGACAGCGACTAAGGTTCAGGGCAGGGTACTGGGTGGAGGACAGCGACTAAGGTTCAGGGCAGGGTACTGGGTGGAGGACAGCGACTAAGGTTCAGGGCAGGGTACTGGGTGGAGGACAGCGACTAAGGTTCAGGGCAGGGTACTGGGTGGAGGACAGCGACTAAGGTTCAGGGCAGGGTACTGGGTGGAGGACAGCGACTAAGGTTCAGGGCAGGGTACTGAGTGGAGGACAGCGACCTAGGTTCAGGGCAGGGTACTGGGTGGAGGACAGCGACTAAGGTTCAGGGCAGGGTACTGGGTGGAGGATAGCGACTAAGGTTCAGGGCAGGGTACTGGGTGGAGGACAGCGACTAAGGTTCAGGGCAGGGTACTGAGTGGAGGACAGCGACTAAGGTTCAGGGCAGGGTACTGAGTGGAGGATAGCGACTAAGGTTCAGGGCAGGGTACTGGGTGGAGGACAGCGACTAAGGTTCAGGGCAGGGTACTGGGTGGAGGACAGCGACTAAGGTTCAGGGCAGGGTACTGAGTGGAGGACAGCGACTAAGGTTCAGGGCAGGGTACTGGGTGGAGGATAGCGACTAAGGTTCAGGGCAGGGTACTGAGTGGAGGATAGCGACTAAGGTTCAGGGCAGGGTACTGGGTGGAGGACAGCGACTAAGGTTCAGGGCAGGGTACTGGGTGGAGGACAGCGACTAAGGTTCAGGGCAGGGTACTGGGTGGAGGACAGCGACTAAGGTTCAGGGCAGGGTACTGAGTGGAGGATAGCGACTAAGGTTCAGGGCAGGGTACTGGGTGGAGGACAGCGACTAAGGTTCAGGGCAGGGTACTGGGTGGAGGACAGCGACTAAGGTTCAGGGCAGGGTACTGGGTGGAGGACAGCGACTAAGGTTCAGGGCAGGGTACTGAGTGGAGGACAGCGACTAAGGTTCAGGGCAGGGTACTGGGTGGAGGACAGCTCGATCAGTGACCTAGGTTCAGGGCAGGGTACTGAGTGGAGGACAGCGACTAAGGTTCAGGGCAGGGTACTGGGTGGAGGACAGCTCGATCAGTGACCTAGGTTCAGGGCAGGGTACTGAGTGGAGGACAGCGACTAAGGTTCAGGGCAGGGTACTGGGTGGAGGACAGCTCGATCAGTGACCTAGGTTCAGGGCAGGGTACTGAGTGGAGGACAGCGACTAAGGTTCAGGGCAGGGTACTGGGTGGAGGACAGCGACTAAGGTTCAGGGCAGGGTACTGGGTGGAGGACAGCTCGATCAGTGACCTAGGTTCAGGGCAGGGTACTGAGTGGAGGATAGCGACTAAGGTTCAGGGCAGGGTACTGGGTGGAGGACAGCGACTAAGGTTCAGGGCAGGGTACTGAGTGGAGGATAGCGACTAAGGTTCAGGGCAGGGTACTGGGTGGAGGACAGCGACTAAGGTTCAGGGCAGGGTACTGGGTGGAGGATAGCGACTAAGGTTCAGGGCAGGGTACTGGGTGGAGGACAGCGACTAAGGTTCAGGGCAGGGTACTGAGTGGAGGACAGCGACTAAGGTTCAGGGCAGGGTACTGGGTGGAGGACAGCGACTAAGGTTCAGGGCAGGGTACTGGGTGGAGGACAGCGACTAAGGTTCAGGGCAGGGTACTGGGTGGAGGACAGCGACTAAGGTTCAGGGCAGGGTACTGGGTGGAGGACAGCGACTAAGGTTCAGGGCAGGGTACTGGGTGGAGGACAGCGACTAAGGTTCAGGGCAGGGTACTGGGTGGAGGACAGCGACTAAGGTTCAGGGCAGGGTACTGGGTGGAGGACAGCGACTAAGGTTCAGGGCAGGGTACTGGGTGGAGGACAGCGACTAAGGTTCAGGGCAGGGTACTGGGTGGAGGACAGCGACTAAGGTTCAGGGCAGGGTACTGGGTGGAGGACAGCGACTAAGGTTCAGGGCAGGGTACTGGGTGGATGACAGCGACTAAGGTTCAGGGCAGGGTACTGGGTGGAGGACAGTGACTAAGGTTCAGGGCAGGGTACTGGGTGGAGGACAGCGACTAAGGTTCAGGGCAGGGTACTGGGTGGAGGACAGCGACTAAGGTTCAGGGCAGGGTACTGGGTGGAGGATAGCGACTAAGGTTCAGGGCAGGGTACTGGGTGGAGGATAGCGACTAAGGTTCAGGGCAGGGTACTGGGTGGAGGACAGCGACTAAGGTTCAGGGCAGGGTACTGAGTGGAAGACAGCGACTAAGGTTCAGGGCAGGGTACTGAGTGGAGGACAGCGACTAAGGTTCAGGGCAGGGTACTGGGTGGAGGACAGCGACTAAGGTTCAGGGCAGGGTACTGGGTGGAGGACAGCGACTAAGGTTCAGGGCAGGGTACTGGGTGGAGGATAGCGACTAAGGTTCAGGGCAGGGTACTGGGTGGAGGACAGCGACTAAGGTTCAGGGCAGGGTACTGAGTGGAAGACAGCGACTAAGGTTCAGGGCAGGGTACTGGGTGGAGGACAGCGACTAAGGTTCAGGGCAGGGTACTGAGTGGAAGACAGCGACTAAGGTTCAGGGCAGGGTACTGGGTGGAGGACAGCGACTAAGGTTCAGGGCAGGGTACTGGGTGGAGGACAGCGACTAAGGTTCAGGGCAGGGTACTGGGTGGAGGACAGCGACTAAGGTTCAGGGCAGGGTACTGAGTGGAGGACAGCGACTAAGGTTCAGGGCAGGGTACTGGGTGGAGGACAGCGACTAAGGTTCAGGGCAGGGTACTGGGTGGAGGACAGCGACTAAGGTTCAGGGCAGGGTACTGGGTGGAGGATAGCGACTAAGGTTCAGGGCAGGGTACTGGGTGGAGGACAGCGACTAAGGTTCAGGGCAGGGTACTGAGTGGAAGACAGCGACTAAGGTTCAGGGCAGGGTACTGGGTGGAGGACAGCGACTAAGGTTCAGGGCAGGGTACTGGGTGGAGGACAGCGACTAAGGTTCAGGGCAGGGTACTGGGTGGAGGACAGCGACTAAGGTTCAGGGCAGGGTACTGGGTGGAGGACAGCGACTAAGGTTCAGGGCAGGGTACTGGGTGGAGGACAGCGACTAAGGTTCAGGGCAGGGTACTGGGTGGAGGACAGCGACTAAGGTTCAGGGCAGGGTACTGGGTGGAGGACAGCGACTAAGGTTCAGGGCAGGGTACTGGGTGGAGGACAGCGACTAAGGTTCAGGGCAGGGTACTGGGTGGAGGACAGCGACTAAGGTTCAGGGCAGGGTACTGGGTGGAGGACAGCGACTAAGGTTCAGGGCAGGGTACTGAGTGGAGGACAGCGACCTAGGTTCAGGGCAGGGTACTGGGTGGAGGACAGCGACTAAGGTTCAGGGCAGGGTACTGGGTGGAGGATAGCGACTAAGGTTCAGGGCAGGGTACTGGGTGGAGGACAGCGACTAAGGTTCAGGGCAGGGTACTGAGTGGAGGACAGCGACTAAGGTTCAGGGCAGGGTACTGAGTGGAGGATAGCGACTAAGGTTCAGGGCAGGGTACTGGGTGGAGGACAGCGACTAAGGTTCAGGGCAGGGTACTGGGTGGAGGACAGCGACTAAGGTTCAGGGCAGGGTACTGAGTGGAGGACAGCGACTAAGGTTCAGGGCAGGGTACTGGGTGGAGGATAGCGACTAAGGTTCAGGGCAGGGTACTGAGTGGAGGATAGCGACTAAGGTTCAGGGCAGGGTACTGGGTGGAGGACAGCGACTAAGGTTCAGGGCAGGGTACTGGGTGGAGGACAGCGACTAAGGTTCAGGGCAGGGTACTGGGTGGAGGACAGCGACTAAGGTTCAGGGCAGGGTACTGAGTGGAGGATAGCGACTAAGGTTCAGGGCAGGGTACTGGGTGGAGGACAGCGACTAAGGTTCAGGGCAGGGTACTGGGTGGAGGACAGCGACTAAGGTTCAGGGCAGGGTACTGGGTGGAGGACAGCGACTAAGGTTCAGGGCAGGGTACTGAGTGGAGGACAGCGACTAAGGTTCAGGGCAGGGTACTGGGTGGAGGACAGCTCGATCAGTGACCTAGGTTCAGGGCAGGGTACTGAGTGGAGGACAGCGACTAAGGTTCAGGGCAGGGTACTGGGTGGAGGACAGCTCGATCAGTGACCTAGGTTCAGGGCAGGGTACTGAGTGGAGGACAGCGACTAAGGTTCAGGGCAGGGTACTGGGTGGAGGACAGCTCGATCAGTGACCTAGGTTCAGGGCAGGGTACTGAGTGGAGGACAGCGACTAAGGTTCAGGGCAGGGTACTGGGTGGAGGACAGCGACTAAGGTTCAGGGCAGGGTACTGGGTGGAGGACAGCTCGATCAGTGACCTAGGTTCAGGGCAGGGTACTGAGTGGAGGATAGCGACTAAGGTTCAGGGCAGGGTACTGGGTGGAGGACAGCGACTAAGGTTCAGGGCAGGGTACTGGGTGGAGGACAGCGACTAAGGTTCAGGGCAGGGTACTGGGTGGAGGACAGCGACTAAGGTTCAGGGCAGGGTACTGGGTGGATGACAGCGACTAAGGTTCAGGGCAGGGTACTGGGTGGAGGACAGCGACTAAGGTTCAGGGCAGGGTACTGGGTGGAGGACAGCGACTAAGGTTCAGGGCAGGGTACTGGGTGGAGGACAGCGACTAAGGTTCAGGGCAGGGTACTGGGTGGAGGACAGCGACTAAGGTTCAGGGCAGGGTACTGGGTGGAGGACAGCGACTAAGGTTCAGGGCAGGGTACTGGGTGGAGGACAGCGACTAAGGTTCAGGGCAGGGTACTGGGTGGAGGACAGCGACTAAGGTTCAGGGCAGGGTACTGGGTGGAGGACAGCGACTAAGGTTCAGGGCAGGGTACTGAGTGGAGGACAGCGACTAAGGTTCAGGGCAGGGTACTGGGTGGAGGACAGCGACTAAGGTTCAGGGCAGGGTACTGGGTGGAGGACAGCGACTAAGGTTCAGGGCAGGGTACTGGGTGGAGGACAGCGACTAAGGTTCAGGGCAGGGTACTGGGTGGAGGATAGCGACTAAGGTTCAGGGCAGGGTACTGAGTGGAGGACAGTGACTAAGGTTCAGGGCAGGGTACTGGGTGGAGGACAGCGACTAAGGTTCAGGGCAGGGTACTGAGTGGAGGACAGCGACTAAGGTTCAGGGCAGGGTACTGGGTGGAGGACAGTGACTAAGGTTCAGGGCAGGGTACTGGGTGGAGGACAGCGACTAAGGTTCAGGGCAAGGTATTGGGTGGAGGACAGCGACTAAGGTTCAGGGCAGGGTACTGGGTGGAGGACAGCGACTAAGGTTCAGGGCAGGGTACTGGGTGGAGGACAGCGACTAAGGTTCAGGGCAGGGTACTGGGTGGAGGACAGCGACTAAGGTTCAGGGCAGGGTACTGGGTGGAGGACAGCGACTAAGGTTCAGGGCAGGGTACTGGGTGGAGGACAGCGACTAAGGTTCAGGGCAGGGTACTGGGTGGAGGACAGCGACTAAGGTTCAGGGCAGGGTACTGGGTGGAGGACAGCGACTAAGGTTCAGGGCAGGGTACTGGGTGGAGGATAGCGACTAAGGTTCAGGGCAGGGTACTGGGTGGAGGACAGCGACTAAGGTTCAGGGCAGGGTACTGGGTGGAGGATAGCGACTAAGGTTCAGGGCAGGGTACTGGGTGGAGGACAGCGACTAAGGTTCAGGGCAGGGTACTGGGTGGAGGACAGCGACTAAGGTTCAGGGCAGGGTACTGGGTGGAGGACAGCTCTATCAGTGACCTAGGTTCAGGGCAGGGTACTGGGTGGAGGACAGCGACTAAGGTTCAGGGCAGGGTACTGGGTGGAGGACAGCTCTATCAGTGACCTAGGTTCAGGGCAGGGTACTGGGTGGAGGACAGCGACTAAGGTTCAGGGCAGGGTACTGGGTGGAGGACAGCTCTATCAGTGACCTAGGTTCAGGGCAGGGTACTGGGTGGAGGACAGCTCTATCAGTGACCTAGGTTCAGGGCAGGGTACTGAGTGGAGGACAGCGACTAAGGTTCAGGGCAGGGTACTGGGTGGAGGACAGTGACTAAGGTTCAGGGCAGGGTACTGGGTGGAGGACAGCGACTAAGGTTCAGGGCAGGTACTGGGTGGAGGACAGCTAGAACAGTGACCCTCTCCTACCTCCCCTTTCTCCCCCTCTCCTACCTCCCCTTTCTCCCCCTCTTCTACCTCCCCTTTCTCCCCACTGCCTTTAATTAACCTCTCAGCATCAATGTCACAACATCAACACCACCAACACTGGTAACGACAGACAAGCACCATGAACCATCATCACCATCATCATCATCACCACTACCTAAACGACATCACCTTCCTAATTACTGTAAACCACTACCTATAAGATGTTACCTTCCTAATTACTGTAAACCACTACCTATACGACATCACCTTCCTTATTACTGTAAACCACTACCTATAAGATGTTACCTTCCTTATTACTGTAAACCACTACCTATACAACATCACCTTCCTTATTACTGTAAACCACTACCTATACGACATCACCTTCCTTATTACTGTAAACCACTACCTATACGACATCACCTTCCTTATTACTGTAAACCACTACCTATAAGATGTCACCTTCCTTATTACTGTAAACCACTACCTATAAGATGTCACCTTCCTTATTACTGTAAACCACTACCTATAAGATGTTACCTTCCTTATTACTGTAAACCACTACCTATACGACATCACCTTCCTTATTACTGTAAACCACTACATATAAGATGTTACCTTCCTTATTACTGTAAACCACTACCTATAAGATGTTACCTTCCTTATTACTGTAAACCACTACCTATACAACATCACCTTCCATATTACTGTAAACCACTACCTATACAACATCACCTTCCTTATTACTGTAAACCACTACATATAAGATGTCACCTTCCTAATTACTGCAAACCACTACCTATAAGATGTTACCTTCCTTATTACTGTAAACCACTACCTATACGACATCACCTTCCTTATTACTGTAAACCACTACCTATACAACATCACCTTCCTTATCACTGTAAACCACTACCTATAAGATGTTACCTTCCTTATTACTGTAAACCACTACCTATACAACATCACCTTCATTTTTACTGTAAACCACTACCTATACAACATCACCTTCCTTATTACTGTAAACCACTACCTATAAGATGTCACCTTCCTAATTACTGTAAACCACTACCTATACAACATCACCTTCCTTATTACTGTAAACCACTACCTATACAACATCACCTTCCATATTACTGTAAACCAATACCTATAAGATGTTACCTTCCTTATTACTGTAAACCACTACCTATAAGATGTTACCTTCCTTATTACTGTAAACCACTACCTATACAACATCACCTTCCTTATTACTGTAAACCACTACCTATACAACATCACCTTCCTTATTACTGTAAACCAATACCTATACAACATCACCTTCCTAATTACTGTAAACCAATACCTATAAGATGTTACCTTCCTTATTACTGTAAACCACTACCTATAAGATGTTACCTTCCTTATTACTGTAAACCACTACCTATAAGATGTTACCTTCCTTATTACTGTAAACCACTACCTATACGACATCACCTTCCTAATTACTGTAAACCACTACCTATACGACATCACCTTCCTTATTACTGTAAACCACTACATATAATATGTTACCTTCCATATTACTGTAAACCACTACCTATACGACATCACCTTCCTAATTACTGTAAACCACTACCTATACAACATCACCTTCCATATTACTGTAAACCACTACCTATAAGATGTTACCTTCCTAATTACTGTAAACCACTACCTACACAACATCACCTTCCTTATTACTGTAAAATACATGTTTGAATGTTTAGTGACAGAGGTCTGTTGTCTCCACAGCTGTGAACGTCTCAGAGCTCTTAACTTGACTTCCTGAACTCTCCTCTCCTCCCCCCCCAGGGTCTAGATGTTTGTCCTATACACTGCCCCCCCCCCCTCAGGGTCTAGATGTATGTCCTATACACTACCCCCCCCCCAGGGTCTAGATGTATGTCCTATACACTGCCCCCCCCAGGGTCTCTCATCACTTCATGGAAATGGGTTGAATGACATTTCTCCAGTAAGCCAATGGAGAGAGAGATAGGAGACTGTCTCTTCATTGGTTGTCTATAAAAGGCTGCATTGATCTGCAGCTGACAGATAGTCAGGTCGTTTTTAACATTTTTAAAATCCCACGGTTGGTTAGGGGCTCGTAAGTAAGCATTTCACGGTGAGGTCGACACCTGCCTCTTTACTCTCTCTACTCGTATGGGGGGGGGGTAAATGACAACCATCTCAGACACTGTTGTTAGCTAGCAGGTTGTTAGCAGCTGTCTGAGTCCTGAGGTAAAATGTCATCTTGGAGAATGTCAACTAATTGGATGTTGTTTGTTAGGGGAAATAAGCTGAGGAAAGGACAGAGAGTCTATTCTCCTCTCATACACAGCCGTGATGATCCACCTCTCAACTTCCTGTACGCAGTCTCTCTCCTTCCTGTACGCAGTCTCTCTACTTCCTGTACACAGCCGTGATGATCCACCTCTCAACTTCCTGTACACAGCCTCTCTACTTCCTTTACACAGCATCTCTACTTCCTTTACACAGCCTCTCTACTTCCTGTACACAGCCGTGATGATCCACCTCTCAACTTCCTGTACACAGCATCTCTACTTCCTGTACACAGCATCTCTACTTCCTTTACACAGCCTCTCTACTTCCTTTACACAGCCTCTCTACTTCCTTTACACAGCCTCTCTACTTCCTGTACACAGCCATGGTGATACAACCTATCTACTTCCTTTACACAGCCTCTCTACTTCCTGTACACAGCCTCGCTACTTCCTGTACACAGCCTCTCTACTTCCTGTACACAGCCTCTCTACTTCCTGTACACAGCCTCTCTACTTCCTGTACACAGCCATGGTGATACAACCTCTCTACTTCCTGTGCACAGCCTCTCTACTTCCTCAGAGAGAGAGAGAGATACAGGAAGAGAGAGAGAGAGAGAGAGAGAGAGAGAGATGGGAATAAGAGGTCTAGAGCATTAAGTACAGAAATGTTAAGAGATGGATGAGTGAGGGGGTAAAGGTTATAGATGGATGAGTGAGGGGGGTAAAGGTTATAGATGGATGAGTGAGGGGGGTAAAGGTTATAGATGGATGAGTGAGGGGGTAAATGTTATAGATGGATGAGTGAGGGGTAAAGGTTATAGATGGATGAGTGAGGGGGTAAAGGTTATAGATGGATGAGTGAGGGGGTAAAGATTAAAGATGGATGAGTGAGGGGGTAAAGATTAAAGATGGATGAGTGAGGGGGTAAAGGTTATAGATGGATGAGTGAGGGGGTAAATGTTAAAGATGGATGAGTGAGGGGGTAAAGGTGAATTATGGATGAATGAGGGGGTAAAGGTGAAAGATGGATGAGTGAGGGGGTAAAGGTGAAAGATGGATGAGTGAGGGGGTAGAGGTGAAAGATGGATGAGTGAGGGGGTAAAGGTGAAAGATGGATGAGTGAGGGGGTAGAGGTTAAATATGGATGAGTGAGGGGGTAAAGGTTAAAGATGGATGAGTGAGGGGGTAAAGGTGGATGAGTGAGGGAAGTAAAGGTTAAAGATGGATGAGGGGAGTAAAGGTTAAAGATGGATGAGTGAAGGGGGTAAAGGTTATAGATGGATGAGTGAGGGGGTAAAGATTAAAGATGGATGAGTGAGGAGGTAAAGGTTATAGATGGATGAGTGAGGGGGTAAAGGTTATAGATGGATGGGTGAGGGGGTACATGTTATAGATGGATGAGTGAGGGGGTAAAGGTTATAGATGGATGAGTGAGGGGGTAAATGTTAAAGATGGATGAGTGAGGGGAGTAAATGTTAAAGATGGATGAGTGAGGGGGGTAAAGGTGAATTATGGATGAATGAGGGGGTAAAGGTGAAAGATGGATGAGTGAGGGGGTAAAGGTGAAAGATGGATGAGTGAGGGGGTAGAGGTGAAAGATGGATGAGTGAGGGGGTAGAGGTGAAAGATGGATGAGTGAGGGGGTAAAGGTGAAAGATGGATGAGTGAGGGGGTAGAGGTTAAATATGGATGAGTGAGGGGGTAATGGTTATAGATGGATGAGTGAGGGGGTAAAGGTTAAAGATGGATGAGTGAGGGGGTAAAGGTGGATGAGTGAGGGAAGTAAAGGTTAAAGATGGATGAGGGGAGTAAAGGTTAAAGATGGATGAGTGAATGGGGTAAAGGTTATAGATGGATGAGTGAGGGGGTATATGTTAAAGATGGATGAGTGAGAGGGGTAAAGGTTAAATATGGATGAGTGAGGGGGGGTAAAGGTTAAAGATGGATGAGTGAGGGGGGTAAAGGTTAAAGATGGATGAGTGGGGGAAGTAAAGGTTAAAGATGGATGAGTGGGGGTAAAGGTTAAAGATGGATGAGTGAGTGAGGGGGATAAAGGTGAAAGATGGTTGATTGATTGAGGGGGTAAAGGTGAAAGATGGATGATTGATTGAGGGGGTAAAGGTTATAGATGGATGAGTGAGGGGGTAAAGGTGAAAGATGGATGAGTGAGGGGGTAAAGATGGATGAGTGAGGGGGTAAAGGTTAAAGATGGATGAGTGAGGGGGTAAAGGTTATAGATGGATGAGTGAGGGGGGTAAAGGTTATAGATGGATGAGTGAGGGGGTAAAGGTTATAGACGGATGAGTGAGGGAGTACATGTTAAAGACGGATGAGTTAGGGGGTAAATGTTATAGATGGATAAGTGAGGGGGTAAAGGTTATAGATGGATGAGTGAGGGGGTAAAGGTTATAGATGGATGAGTGAGGGGGTAAAGGTTATAGACGGATGAGTGAGGGGGTAAAGGTTATAGATGGATAAGTGAGGGGGTAAAGGTTATAGATGGATGAGTGAGGGGGTAAAGGTGAAAGATGGATGAGTGAGGGGGGTAAAGGTTATAGATGGATGAGTGAGGGGGTAAAGGTTATAGATGGATGAGTGAGGGGGTTAAATGTTATAGATGTATGAGTGAGGGGGTAAAGGTTATAGATGGATGAGTGAGGGGGTAAAGATGAGTGACGGGGTACATGTTAAAGACAGATGAGTGAGGGGGGTAAAGGTTATAGATGGATGAGTGAGGGGGTAAAGGTTATAGATGGATGAGTGAAGGGGGTAAAGGTTATAGATGGATGAGTGAGGGGGTAAAGGTTATAGATGGATGAGTGAAGGGGTAAAGGTTATAGATGGATGAGTGAGGGGGTAAAGGTTATAGATGGATGAGTGAGTGGGGTAAAGGTTATAGATGGATGAGTGAGGGGGTACATGTTAAAGCCATGGTTTGATAAACCAGATGCTCTGGTCACGAGAGAATTGTCCCTCCTCTTTTCGTAAGCAGGACTAAAGATACTCAATAAAGACTTAACTCAAAGAAAACCAGGATATGACATCACTGTGATAAGAGCACACCGAGGAGACACACTGAGGAGACACACCGAGGAGACACACCGAGGAGACACACCGAGGAGACACACCGAGGAGACACACCGAGGAGTCAAAGAATACTGTTGTCTTCTATGTTACCAGGGAAACAGACAGACCATCACTCTCTACTTGTCTGACCTGAGTAACACATCATTACCTCAGGAAGTAGGAGAGATGGAACCACACAGACGAGTGGAAATGGATGGAGATAATTAAAGATGACATCTCTCCAATTCACCCTGTTTTCCTCCAATCAGCGGGCTGCATCTCCTCCCCTCCACCAATAGGCTGCATCTCCTCCCCTCCACCAATAGGCTGCATCTCCTCCCCTCCACCAATAGGCTGCATCTCCTCCCCTCCACCAATAGGCTGCATCTCCTCCCCTCCACCAATAGGCTGCATCTCCTCCCCTCCACCAATAGGCTGCATCTCCTCCCCTCCACCAATAGGCTGCATCTCCTCCCCTCCACCAATAGGATGCATCTCCTCCACTCCACCAATAGGCTGCATCTCCTCCCCTCCACCAATAGGATGCATCTCCTCCCCTCCACCAATAGGATGCATCTCCTCCCCTCCACCAATAGGATGCATCTCCTCCCCTCCACCAATAGGATGCATCTCCTCCCCTCCACCAATAGGCTGCATCTCCTCCCCTCCACCAAAAGGCTGCATCTCCTCCCCTCCACCAATAGGCTGCATCTCCTCCCCTCCACCAATAGGCTGCATCTCCTCCACCAATAGGATGCATCTCCTCCCCTCCACCAAAAGGCTGCATCTCCTCCACCAATAGGATGCATCTCCACCACCAATAGGATGCATCTCCTCCACCAATAGGATGCATCTCCTCCACCAATAGGATGCATCTCCTCCACCAATAGGATGCATCTCCTCCCCTCCACCAATAGGATGCATCTCCTCCACCAATAAGATGCATCTCCTCCCCTCCACCAATAAGATGCATGCGTCTGTAAGTTGAAGTGCTCATTTGTCTTCACAGATCTAATTAACATGATAACATACATTACCCAGCGTGCTCTGCTTTACAAAGACAACCCTACAAGTGTGATGTGTGTCTCAAATGGCATACTATTTCATGTATAGTGCACAGCTTTTGACCGGGGCCCATATGGTGCTGTTTAAAAGTAGTGCAACGGAATAGGGTGCAGTTTGGGACGCGATTAGGAGCCCTAAACAGCCTTGTAATACTACTGATGGGCTTAACACACAGTAATGAAGAAACAACAGAGATGGAAGGATAGAGGAAGAGGAGGGGGAGGAAGAGGAGCGGGGGAGAGGAGGGGGAAGAGGAGTGGGAAGAGGAGGAGGGGGAAGAGGAGTGGGAAGAGGAGGAGAGGGAGGAGAGGAAGAGGAGGGGGAAAAGGAGGGGGAGGAGAGGGAGGAAGAGGAGGAAGGGGGAGATGAGGGGGAAGAGAGGGAGGAAGAAGGGGGAGATGAGGGGGAAGAGAGGGAGGAAGAGGAGGAAGGGGGAGATGAGGGGAAAAGGAGGAGGAAGAGGAGGGGGAGGAGAGGGAGGAAGAGGAGGAAGGGGGAGACGAGGGGGAAGAGGAGGAGGAGGAAGAGGTGAGGGGGAAGAGGAGGAGGAAGAGGCGAGGGGAGGAAGAGGCGAGTATAAACACAAAAGGGACCACGCAGCCGTCATACCGCTCAGGAAGGAGACGTGCTCTGTCTCCTAGAGATGAACGTACTTTGGTGCGAAAAGTGCAAATCAATCTCAGAAGCAACAGCAACAGCAAAGGACCTTGTGAAGATACTGGAGGAAACATGTACAACGGTATCTATATCCACAGTAAAACAATCCTATATCAACATAACCTGAAAGGCCGCTCAGCAAGGAAGAAGCCACTGCTCCAAAACCGCCATTAAAAAGCCAGACTACAGTTTGGAGCTGCACACGGGGACAAAGATCACACTATTTGAAGAAATGTCCTCTGGTCTGATGAAACAAAAATATAACTGTTTGGCCATAATGACCATCGTTATGGGGGGGGGGGGCAGCATCATGTTGTGGGGGTACTTTGCTGCAGGAGGGATTGGTACACTTCACAAAATAGATGGCTTCACGAGAAAGGAAAACGATGTGGATATATTGAAGCAACATCTCAAGACATCAGTCAGGAAGTTAAAGCTTGGTCGCAAAGGGGTCTTCCAAATGGACTTTGACCTCAAGCATACTTCCAAAGTTGTGGAAAAAATGGCTTAAGGACAACAAAGTCAAGGTATTGGAGTGGTCATCACCAACCCCTGACCTCAATCCTAATTACTAATTGAGTTTATGTAAACTTCTGACCCACTGGGCATGTGATGAAAGAAATAAAAGCTGAAATAAATCATTTTCTCTTCTATTATTCTGACATTTCACAGTCTTAAAATAAAGTGGTGATCCTAACTGACCGAAGACGGGGAATTTTTAACAAGGATTAAATGTCAGAAATTGTGAAAAACGTAGTTTAAATGTATTTGGCTAAGGTGTATGTAAACCTTTGACTTCAACTGTATACCCTGTTGTATTTAACTCATACACTACCGTTTAAAAGTTTGGGGTCATGTAGAAATGTCCCTGTTTTTGTATAATAAAATAACATCAAATTGATCAGAAATACAGTGTAGACATTGTTAATGTGGTAAATGACTATTGTAGCTGGAAACGGCTGATATTTTATAGAATATCTACGTAGGCGTACAGAGGCCCATTATCAGCAACCATCACTCCTGTGTTCCAATGGCACTTTGTGTTAGCTAATACAAGTTCCTAATTTAAAAAAGCTAATTGATCATTAGAAAACCCATTTGTAATTATGTTAGCACAGCTGAAAACTGTTGTTCTGATTAAAGAAGCAATTAAAACTGGCCATCTTTAGACGAGTTGAGTATCTGGAGCATCAGCATTTGTGGGTTTGATTACAGGCTCAAAATGGCCAGAAACAAAGACCTTTCTTCTGAAACTCGTCAGTCAATTCTTGTTCTGAGAAATGAAGGCTGTTCCATGAGAAAAATTGCCAAGAAACAACTGAAGATCTCGTACTACTCGTACAAACTACTCCCGTCACAGAACAGCGCAAACTGGCTCTAACCAGAATAGAAAGAGGAGTGGGAGGCCCCGGTGCACAACTGAGCAAGAGGACAAGTACATTAGTGTCTCGTTTGAGAAACAGACCCCTCACAAGTCCTCAACTGACTGGCAGCTTCATTAAATAGTACCCGCAAAACACCAGTCTCGATGTCAACAGTGAAGAGGCGACTCCGGGATGCTGGCCTTCTAGACACTATTCTGGTTAGACTGTTTGCATTGTTCTGTGAAGAGAGTAGTACACAGCGTTGAGGAGGCGACTCCGGGATGCTGGACTTCTAGGCAGAGTTCCTCTGTCCAGTCTCAACCTCAACAGTGAAGAGGCAACTCCGGGATGCTGGCCTTCTAGGCAGAGTTCCTCTGTCCAGTCTCAACCTCAACAGTGAAGAGGCGACTCCGGGATGCTGGCCTTCTAGGCAGAGTTCCTCTGTTCAGTCACAACGTCAACAGTGAAGAGGCGACTCCGGGATGCTGGTCTTCTAGGCAGAGTTCCTCTGTCCAGTCTCAACCTCAACAGAAGAAGAGGAGACTCCGGGATGCTGTCCTTCTAGGCAGAGTTCCTCTGTCCAGTCTCAACCTCAACAGTGAAGAGGCGACTCCGGGATGCTGTCCTTCTAGGCAGAGTCCCCCTGTCCAGTGCCTGTGTTATAGTCTGAGATACGGCTTTTTCTTTGCAACTTTTTCTTTGCAGCTTTTTCTTTGCCTAGAAGTCCAGCATCCCGGAGTTGCCTCTTCACTATTGAGGTTGAGACTGGACAGAGGAACTCTGCCTAGAAGTCCAGCATCCCGGAGTTGCCTCTTCACTATTGAGGTTGAGACTGGACAGAGGAACTCTGCCTAGAAGGCCAGCATCCCGGAGTCGCCTCTTCACTGTTGACGTTGTGACTGAACAGAGGAACTCTGCCTAGAAGGCCAGCATCCCGGAGTCGCCTCTTCACTGTTGACGTTGAGACTGGACAGAGGAACTCTGCCTAGAAGGCCAGCATCCCGGAGTTGCCTCTTCACTGTTGACATTGAGACTGGGGTTTTGCTGGTACTATTTAATGAAGCTGCCAGTTGAGGACTTGTGAGTCGTCTGTTTCTCAAACGAGAAGGATCTATGTGGAAGTAGAAGCTGAATCCGGGATAAACCCAGTTAGGATCTATGTGGAAGTAGAAGCTGAATCCGGGATAAACCTAGTTTGAAGGAGCTATGTGGAAGTAGAAGCTGAATCAGGTATAAACCCAGTTTGAAGGATCTATGTGGAAGTAGAAGCTGAATCCAGGATAAACAGAGATGATTTCAATCAAGAAACTTAAAAAACAAAAAAGAGAAAAGTTCCCAAGGACTCACTGTTTCTGGCCCTGGCTGTACTGTCCCTACAGAAGAGAAGAGTTGATATCTCAACGTGCAGAGAGGATGTCACCTTGGGCAGATAGGCAGCAAATAGAATCGAGACAATGTCAACATGACGGTGCTTCAAACCTCGGCCCGGATGTTGTGACACAGCTTTACAATATTCTGCTCACACTACTCCTTGGACAACTCCTGACCTAACATCTCAAGGGTGGGGTGGCGGTGGGGGCAGGGTGGGGTGGCGGTGGGGGGCAGGGTGTCTCATCTTCAGTCTCAATCCAGTCTGTTAAACAAAGAGGAGAGGCAGAATGGACGGTTTAAGAGCTGTCTCTCCCAGGATAACAGAAGCATCAGAGGGTCACTCAATCCCTCAGCCGAGCTGAAGGCTAACTGGAGAACAGCAGGGGAGAAGGCCACTAAAACCTCTTCCTGGCCCGTTATATCAACCCCCTGGACCCGATGGAGAGGGCAGACAGCTGGGGTACAGGAGCAGGGGAGAAGGCCACTAAAACCTCTTCCTGGCCCGTTATCACAACCCCCTGGACCCGATGGAGAGGGCAGACAGCTGGGGTACAGGAGCAGGGGAGAAGGCCACTTAAATGAATACTCGTTTACCATTAATTTCCAAATTAACAAGGTTCTATCCAAGCCTGGATCTTTACAGTCGGGGCACATGGATGTTGGTTCTTTCATTTATTTTTAACAGCGGAATTGTGAATGAGAGATCAGTCTCAGTCGGTCTAGTTCTGACCCAGAAGAGATCAGGCCTTGTCTCTCAGTCTGTCTAGTTCTGACCCAGAATAGATCAGGTGTTGTCTCTCAGTCTGTCTAGTTCTGACCCAGAATAGATCAGGCCTTGTCTCTCAGTCTGTCTAGTTCTGACCCAGAATAGATCAGGCCTTGTCTCTCAGTCTGTCTAGTTCTGACCCAGAATAGATCAGGTGTTGTCTCTCAGTCTGTCTAGTTCTGACCCAGAATAGATCAGGTGTTGTCTCTCAGTCTGTATAGTATGGACCCAGAATAGATCAGGTGTTGTCTCTCAGTCTGGCTAGTTCTGACCCAGAATAGATCAGGCCTTGTCTCTCAGTCTGTCTAGTTCTGACCCAGAATAGATCAGGCCTTGTCTCTCAGTCTGGCTAGTCCTGACCCAGAATAGATCAGGCCTCGTCTCAATATGTCTAGTTCTGACCCAGAATAGATCAGGTGTTGTCTCTCAGTTGGTCTAGTCCTGACCCAGAATAGATCAGGCCTCGTCTCTCAGTCTGTCTAGTTCTGACCCAGAAGAGATCAGGCCTTGTCTCTCAGTCTGTCTAGTTCTGACCCAGAATAGATCAGGCCTTGTCTCTCAGTCTGTCTAGTTCTGACCCAGAATAGATCAGGCCTTGTCTCTCAGTCTGTATAGTATGGACCCAGAAGAGATCAGGTGTTGTCTCTCAGTCTGTCTAGTTCTGACCCAGAATAGATCAGATGTTGTCTCTCAGTCTGTATAGTATGGACCCAGAATAGATCAGGTGTTGTCTCTCAGTCTGTCTAGTTCTGACCCAGAATAGATCAGATGTTGTCTCTCAGTCTGTCTAGTATGGACCCAGAATAGATCAGGTGTTGTCTCTCAGTCTGTCTAGTTCTGACCCAGAATAGATCAGGTGTTGTCTCTCAGTCTGTATAGTCCTGACCCAGAAGAGATCAGGTGTTGTCTCTCAGTCTGTCTAGTTCTGACCCAGAATAGATCAGGTGTTGTCTCTCAGTCTGTCTAGTTCTGACCCAGAATAGATCAGGTGTTGTCTCTCAGTCTGTCTAGTTCTGACCCAGAAGAGATCAGGTGTTGTCTCTCAGTCTGTCTAGTATGGACCCAGAAGAGATCAGGTGTTGTCTCAGTCTGTATAGTATGGACCCAGAAGAGATCAGGTGTTGTCTCTCAGTCTGTCTAGTCCTGACCCAGAATAGATCAGGCCTTGTCTCTCAGTATGTCTAGTTCTGACCCAGAATAGATCAGGCCTTGTCTCTCAGTCTGTCTAGTATGGACCCAGAATAGATCAGGCCTTGTCTCTCAGTATGTCTAGTTCTGACCCAGAATAGATCAGGCCTTGTCTCTCAGTCTGTCTAGTATGGACCCAGAATAGATCAGGCCTTGTCTCTCAGTCTGTCTAGTTCTGACCCAGAATAGATCAGGCCTCGTCTCAATATGTCTAGTTCTGACCCAGAATAGATCAGGTGTTGTCTCTCAGTCTGTCTAGTTCTGACCCAGAAGAGATCAGGTGTTGTCTCTCAGTCTGTATAGTATGGACCCAGAAGAGATCAGATGTTGTCCGAGTCTGGCTAGTTCTGACCCAGAATAGATCAGGCCTTGTCTCTCAGTCTGGCTAGTTCTGACCCAGAATAGATCAGGTGTTGTCTCTCAGTCTGGCTAGTTCTGACCCAGAATAGATCAGGCCTTGTCTCTCAGTCTGGCTAGTTCTGACCCAGAATAGATCAGGTGTTGTCTCTCAGTCTGGCTAGTTCTGACCCAGAAGAGATCAGGCCTTGTCTCTCAGTCTGTCTAGTTCTGACCCAGAAGAGATCAGGCCTTGTCTCTCAGTCTGTCTAGTTCTGACCCAGAATAGATCAGATGTTGTCTCTCAGTCTGTATAGTATGGACCCAGAAGAGATCAGGTGTTGTCTCTCAGTATGTCTAGTATGGACCCAGAATAGATCAGGTGTTGTCTCTCAGTCTGTCTAGTTCTGACCCAGAAGAGATCAGGTGTTGTCTCTCAGTCTGTCTAGTTCTGACCCAGAAGAGATCAGGTGTTGTCTCTCAGTCTGTATAGTATGGACCCAGAAGAGATCAGATGTTGTCCGAGTCTGGCTAGTTCTGACCCAGAATAGATCAGGCCTTGTCTCTCAGTCTGGCTAGTTCTGACCCAGAATAGATCAGGTGTTGTCTCTCAGTCGGTCTAGTTCTGACCCAGAAGAGATCAGGCCTTGTCTCTCAGTCTGTCTAGTTCTGACCCAGAATAGATCAGGCCTTGTCTCTCAGTCTGTCTAGTACTGACCCAGAAGAGATCAGGCCTTGTCTCTCAGTCTGTCTAGTTATGACCCAGAAGAGATCAGGCCTTGTCTCTCAGTCTGTCTAGTTCTGACCCAGAATAGATCAGGCCTTGTCTCTCAGTCCGTCTAGTTCTGACCCAGAATAGATCAGGCCTTGTCTCTCAGTCTGTCTAGTTCTGACCCAGAATAGATCAGGTGTTGTCTCTCAGTCTGTCTAGTTCTGACCCAGAATATATCAGGCCTTGTCTCTCAGTCAGAGTTATTTTACAGTAAATTCCCAGCTACAACATTAAATAGTTTCATTACCTCCTCATCCTCTCGTCTCCTCCTCTCCCTCCCTCCCTCCCTCTCCCCCTCTCTCACCCCCTGGCCTTCTCTAAGGGCTCTGCCTTTATCTATTGACAGTCATTATTTCTAAGTGTTTCTCCAGAGTCTGTCAGTCTGTAGAGGATCACAGAGCCAGAGGCACATCTTCTGAGGGGCTGACAGACGACATGTCAGAGTTCTCTAAGGGCTCTTCCTCTCTCCCTCTTCCTCTCTGTTTGTTGTCTTGTTTAGCGTCTTTTTCTTCTCTCCGACTCTCCGAGGACTACTGCTACACTTAACCGGCGAAGTCACAAACACACACGCTACACTTAACCGTCTCTCCTTCCTTTCATAGCTCGTCAGATCTCCCAGCTCTCTCTGGGACAGAAACAAACGTCTGATCAGGCGTAAAGGACAGCTAAATGTCCACACACACACACACACACACACACACACAGAGACACACACACACACAGAGACACACACTCAAACACACACACACTAACAGAAATAGTGCAGAGGATGGAAAAATGTCATGTTGATAATATGAAATATCACCACGGCCTCCGAACTGGAATTATCACACACACACACACACACACACACACACACACACACACACACACACACACACACACACACACTGTTGTCGTGACTGTTCTAATCAGGTCAGGTTACAGGAGACCACAACCCTACAGATAATCTCTCAACCCCAACAGAGGAGGAGAGATCTAGGGGTCTGAAGATGTGGGGGGTTTATGACCCCTCACCCCCCCTGGTAAATCTCAGGCCACAGACAACATTCCTATGTCCTGTTACTATGGAGAACCAGCCTCAGAACATTAAACATGAAATAGAGGGACTTTGGAACAACGGTTTCCGTCAGCCACAATGGTCGTCATGACGATAGATGGAATATGAAAATGTATGTCACTTGGGGGCTGAGTTCACTAACCCGTTCTACTAACACACTGAAGCCTCAGTCCCCTCACCCAGCTGGTCCTGAGTTCACTAACCCGTTCTACTAACACACTGAAGCCTCAGTCCCCTCACCCAGCTGGTCCTGAGTTCACTAACCAGTTCTACTAACACACTGAAGCCTCAGTCCCCTCATCCAGCTGGTCCTGAGTTCACTAACCTGTTCTACTAACACACTGAAGCCTCAGTCCCCTCACCCAGCTGGTCCTGAGATCACTAACCTGTTCTACTAACACACTGAAGCCCCAGTCCCCTCATCCAGCTGGTCCTGGGGCTGAGTTCACAAACCTGTTCTACTAACACACTGAAGCCTCAGTCCCCTCATCCAGCTGGTCCTGAGTTCACTGACCTGTTCTACTAACACACTGAAGCCTCAGTCCCCTCATCCAGCTGGTCCTGGGGCTGAGTTCACTAACCTGTTCTACTAACACACTGAAGCCTCAGTCCCCCCATCCAGCTGGTCCTGGGGCTGAGTTCACAAACCTGTTCTACTAACACACTGAAGCCTCAGTCCCCTCATCCAGCTGGTATTGAGTTCACTAATCCGTTCTACTAACACACTGAAGCCCCAGTCCCCTCATCCAGCTGGTCCTGAGATCACTAATCCGTTCTACTAACACACTGAAGCCCCAGTCCCCTCATCCAGCTGGTCCTGAGATCACTAACACGTTCTACTAACACACTGAAGCCCCAGTCCCCTCATCCAGCTGGTCCTGAGATCACTAACCTGTTCTACTAACACACTGAAGCCTCAGTCCCCTCATCCAGCTGGTCCTGGTCGTGAATTCACTAACCTGTTCTACTAACACACTGAAGCCTCAGTCCCCTCATCCAGCTGGTCCTGAGTTCACTAATCCGTTCTACTAACACACTGAAGCCCCAGTCCCCTCATCCAGCTGGTCCTGAGATCACTAATCCGTTCTACTAACACACTGAAGCCCCAGTCCCCTCATCCAGCTGGTCCTGAGATCACTAACACGTTCTACTAACACACTGAAGCCCCAGTCCCCTCATCCAGCTGGTCCTGAGATCACTAACCTGTTCTACTAACACACTGAAGTCTCAGTCCCCTCATCCAGCTGGTCCTGGGGTTGAGTTCACTAACCTGTTCTACTAACACACTGAAGCCTCAGTCCCCTCATCCAGCTGGCCCTGAGATCACAAACCTGATCTACTAACACACTGAAGCCTCAGTCCCCTCATCCAGCTGGTCCTGAGTTCACTAACCTGTTCTACTAACACACTGAAGCCTCAGTCCCCTCATCCAGCTGGTCCTGAGTTCACTAACCTGTTCTACTAACACACTGAAGCCTCAGTCCCCTCATCCAGCTGGTCCTGGGGCTGAGTTCACTAACCTGTTCTACTAACACACTGAAGCCTCAGTCCCCTCATCCAGCTGGTCCTGGGGCTGAGTTCACTAACCTGTTCTACTAACACACTGAAGCCTCAGTCCCCTCATCCAGCTGGTCCTGGGGCTGAGTTCACTAACCTGTTCTACTAACACACTGAAGCCTCAGTCCCCTCATCCAGCTGGCCCTGAGATCACAAACCTGATCTACTAACACACTGAAGCCTCAGTCCCCTCATCCAGCTGGTCCTGAGTTCACTAACCTGTTCTACTAACACACTGAAGCCTCAGTCCCCTCATCCAGCTGGTCCTGAGTTCACTAACCTGTTCTACTAACACACTGAAGCCTCAGTCCCCTCATCCAGCTGGTCCTGGGGCTGAGTTCACTAACCTGTTCTACTAACACACTGAAGCCTCAGTCCCCTCATCCAGCTGGTCCTGGGGCTGAGTTCACTAACCTGTTCTACTAACACACTGAAGCCTCAGTCCCCTCATCCAGCTGGTCCTGGGGCTGAGTTCACTAACCTGTTCTACTAACACACTGAAGCCTCAGTCCCCTCATCCAGCTGGTCCTGGGGCTGAGTTCACTAACCTGTTCTACTAACACACTGAAGCCTCAGTCCCCTCATCCAGCTGGTCCTGGGGCTGAGTTCACTAACCTGTTCTACTAACACACTGAAGCCTCAGTCCCCTCATCCAGCTGGTCCTGAGATCACTAACCTGTTCTACTAACACACTGAAGCCTCAGTCCCCTCATCCAGCTGGTCCTGCGACTGAGTTCACTAACCTGTTCTACTAACACACTGAAGCCTCAGTCCCCTCATCTAGCTGGTCCTGGGACTGAGTTCACTAACCTGTTCTACTAACACACTGAAGCTTCAGTCCCCTCATCCAGCTGGTCCTGAGATCACTAACCTGTTCTACTAACACACTGAAGCCTCAGTCCCCTCATCCAGCTGGTCCTGAGATCACTAACCCGTTCTACTAACACACTGAAGCCCCAGTCCCCTCATCCAGCTGGTCCTGAGATCAATAACCCGTTCTACTAACACACTGAAGCCTCAGTCCCCTCATCCAGCTGGCCCTGGTCGTGAATTCACTAACCTGTTCTACTAACACACTGAAGCCTCAGTCCCCTCATCCAGCTGGTATTGAGTTCACTAATCCGTTCTACTAACACACTGAAGCCCCAGTCCCCTCATCCAGCTGGTCCTGAGATCACTAATCCATTCTACTAACACACTGAAGCCCCAGTCCCCTCATCCAGCTGGTCCTGAGATCACTAACACGTTCTACTAACACACTGAAGCCCCAGTCCCCTCATCCAGCTGGTCCTGAGATCACTAACCTGTTCTACTAACACACTGAAGCCTCAGTCCCCTCATCCAGCTGGTCCTGAGATCACTAACCCGTTCTACTAACACACTGAAGCCCCAGTCCCCTCATCCAGCTGGTCCTGAGATCAATAACCCGTTCTACTAACACACTGAAGCCTCAGTCCCCTCATCCAGCTGGTCCTGGTCGTGAATTCACTAACCTGTTCTACTAACACACTGAAGCCTCAGTCCCCTCATCCAGCTGGTCCTGAATTCACTAATCCGTTCTACTAACACACTGAAGCCCCAGTCCCCTCATCCAGCTGGTCCTGAGATCACTAATCCGTTCTACTAACACACTGAAGCCCCAGTCCCCTCATCCAGCTGGTCCTGAGATCACTAACACGTTCTACTAACACACTGAAGCCCCAGTCCCCTCATCCAGCTGGTCCTGAGATCACTAACCTGTTCTACTAACACACTGAAGTCTCAGTCCCCTCATCCAGCTGGTCCTGGGGCTGAGTTCACTAACCTGTTCTACTAACACACTGAAGCCTCAGTCCCCTCATCCAGCTGGCCCTGAGATCACAAACCTGATCTACTAACACACTGAAGCCTCAGTCCCCTCATCCAGCTGGTCCTGAGTTCACTAACCTGTTCTACTAACACACTGAAGCCTCAGTCCCCTCATCCAGCTGGTCCTGAGTTCACTAACCTGTTCTACTAACACACTGAAGCCTCAGTCCCCTCATCCAGCTGGTCCTGGGGCTGAGTTCACTAACCTGTTCTACTAACACACTGAAGCCTCAGTCCCCTCATCCAGCTGGTCCTGGGGCTGAGTTCACTAACCTGTTCTACTAACACACTGAAGTCTCAGTCCCCTCATCCAGCTGGTCCTGGGGCTGAGTTCACTAACCTGTTCTACTAACACACTGAAGCCTCAGTCCCCTCATCCAGCTGGCCCTGAGATCACAAACCTGATCTACTAACACACTGAAGCCTCAGTCCCCTCATCCAGCTGGTCCTGAGTTCACTAACCTGTTCTACTAACACACTGAAGCCTCAGTCCCCTCATCCAGCTGGTCCTGAGTTCACTAACCTGTTCTACTAACACACTGAAGCCTCAGTCCCCTCATCCAGCTGGTCCTGAGTTCACTAACCTGTTCTACTAACACACTGAAGCCTCAGTCCCCTCATCCAGCTGGTCCTGAGTTCACTAACCTGTTCTACTAACACACTGAAGCCTCAGTCCCCTCATCCAGCTGGTCCTGGGGCTGAGTTCACTAACCTGTTCTACTAACACACTGAAGCCTCAGTCCCCTCATCCAGTTGGTCCTGGTCCTGAGTTCACTAACCTGTTCTACTAACACACTGAAGCCTCAGTCCCCTCATCCAGCTGGTTCTGGGGCTGAGTTCACTAACCTGTTCTACTAACACACTGAAGCCTCAGTCCCCTCATCCAGCTGGTCCTGAGTTCACTAACCTGTTCTACTAACACACTGAAGCCTCAGTCCCCTCATCCAGCTGGTCCTGGGGCTGAGTTCACTAACCTGTTCTACTAACACACTGAAGCCTCAGTCCCCTCATCCAGCTGGTCCTGGGGCTGAGTTCACTAACCTGTTCTACTAACACACTGAAGCCTCAGTCCCCTCATCCAGCTGGTCCTGGGGCTGAGTTCACTAACCTGTTCTACTAACACACTGAAGCCTCAGTCCCCTCATCCAGCTGGTCCTGGGGCTGAGTTCACTAACCTGTTCTACTAACACACTGAAGCCTCAGTCCCCTCATCCAGCAGGTCCTGGGGCTGAGTTCACTAACCTGTTCTACTAACACACTGAAGTGTCAGTCCCCTCATCCAGCTGGTCCTGGGGCTGAGTTCACTAACCTGTTCTACTAACACACTGAAGCCTCAGTCCCCTCATCCAGCTGGCCCTGAGATCACAAACCTGATCTACTAACACACTGAAGCCTCAGTCCCCTCATCCAGCTGGTCCTGAGTTCACTAACCTGTTCTACTAACACACTGAAGCCTCAGTCCCCTCATCCAGCTGGTCCTGAGTTCACTAACCTGTTCTACTAACACACTGAAGCCTCAGTCCCCTCATCCAGCTGGTCCTGGGGCTGAGTTCACTAACCTGTTCTACTAACACACTGAAGCCTCAGTCCCCTCATCCAGTTGGTCCTGGTCCTGAGTTCACTAACCTGTTCTACTAACACACTGAAGCCTCAGTCCCCTCATCCAGCTGGTCCTGGGGCTGAGTTCACTAACCTGTTCTACTAACACACTGAAGCCTCAGTCCCCTCATCCAGCTGGTCCTGGGGCTGAGTTCACTAACCTGTCCTACCAACACACTGAAGCCTCAGTCCCCTCATCCAGCTGGTCCTGAGATCACTAACCTGTTCTACTAACACACTGAAGCCTCAGTCCCCTCATCCAGCTGGTCCTGAGTTCACTAACCTGTTCTACTAACACACGGAAGCCTCAGTCCCCTCATCCAGCTGGTCCTGAGTTCACTAACCTGTTCTACTAACACACTGAAGCCTCAGTCCCCTCATCCAGTTGGTCCTGGTCCTGAGTTCACTAACCTGTTCTACTAACACACTGAAGCCTCAGTCCCCTCATCCAGCTGGTCCTGGGGCTGAGTTCACTAACCTGTTCTACTAACACACTGAAGCCTCAGTCCCCTCATCCAGCTGGTCCTGGGGCTGAGTTCACTAACCTGTCCTACCAACACACTGAAGCCTCAGTCCCCTCATCCAGCTGGTCCTGAGATCACTAACCTGTTCTACTAACACACTGAAGCCTCAGTCCCCTCATCCAGCTGGTCCTGAGTTCACTAACCTGTTCTACTAACACACGGAAGCCTCAGTCCCCTCATCCAGCTGGTCCTGAGTTCACTAACCTGTTCTACTAACACACTGAAGCCTCAGGACCAGAGCATCCAATCAATCAGAATAAACCAAATTACAACAAAGTCAAAACAAAACTACATTACTTATTGGAAAACACAAACACAAAGCAAAATGCAGTCCTATCTGGCCCTAAATGGACAGTACGCCGTGGCTAACTATTTGACCATGGTTACTGATCAAAACCTTAGAAAAACCTTGACAAAGTACAGACTCAGTGAGCACAGCCTTGCCATTGAGAAGGGTAGACACAGGAAAGCCTGGCTCCCTGTAGAGGAAAGGCTGTGCAACCACTGCACCACAGCAGAACCTGTCTCCCTGTAGAGGAAAGGCTGTCCAACCACTGCACAACAGCAGAACCTGGCTCCCTGTAGAGGAAAGGCTGTCCAACCACTGCACCACAGCAGAACCTGGCTCCCTGTAGAGGAAAGGCTGTGCCACCACTGCACCACAGCAGAACCTGGCTCCCTGTAGAGGAAAGGCTGTCCAACCACTGCACAACAGCAGAACCTGGCTCCCTGTAGAGGAAAGGCTGTCCAACCACTGCACCACAGCAGAACCTGGCTCCCTGTAGAGGAAAGGCTGTGCCACCACTGCACCACAGCAGAACCTGGCTCCCTGTAGAGGAAAGGCTGTGCCACCACTGCACCACAGCAGAACCTGGCTCCCTGTAGAGGAAAGGCTGTGTAACCACTGCACCACAGCAGAACCTGGCTCCCTGTAGAGGAAAGGCTGTGTAACCACAGCACCACAGCAGAACCTGGCTCCCTGTAGAGGAGAGGCTGTACAACCACTGCACCACAGCAGAACCTGGCTCCCTGTAGAGGAAAGGCTGTGCAACCACTGCACCACAGCAGAACCTGGCTCCCTGTAGAGGAAAGGCTGTGTAACCACTGCACCACAGCAGAACCTGGCTCCCTGTAGAGGAAAGGCTGTGCAACCACTGCACCACAGCAGAACCTGGCTCCCTGTAGAGGAAAGGCTGTGCAACCACTGCACCACAGCAGAACCTGAGACGGAGCTGCATTTCCTGACAAAATGTAAAAAATATAAAACAATTAGAGTGTCCTTTCCCCAAATTTGAAACCCTTATTCAAGGTTTCAAAGACCTCTCTGATGAGGCTACCCGTCCTGTTGGGGGAGGACGCAGAGAGCTGTGGGTTGGCAGCGCACTACATTGCTGCCTGCCATAAGTTGAGGGACAGTGTCTGACAGACCAATCAACCTGCACATGTCCTCTACTGTATAATTATTGTTATGGCTGTTTAGACCCTTGGTTGTTGTTGTTACTGTTGTCTCGTCGACAATAATGTTCTTATTATCTTAAAATTGTAAATAGCCAAAGTAAGCTTTGGCAACATGTACATTATACGTCATAAAGAGAGAGAAAGAAAATGAGAGAGAAATAAAATGAGAGAGAGAGAGCAAGAGAGAGAAAGAGCGAAAGAGAGAGAAAGAGTGAAAGAGAGAGAAAGAGAGAGAGAGAAAGAGAGAGAGCAAGAGAGAGAGCAAGAGAGAGAGCAAGAGAGAGAGAAAGAGAGCAAGAGAGAGAAGAGAGCAAGAGAGAGCAAGAGAGAGAGCAAGAGAGAGAGCAAGAGAGAGAGCAAGAGAGAGAGCAAGAGAGAGAGCAAGAGAGAGAAAGAGAGAGCAAGAGAGAGAGCAAGAGAGAGAGCAAGAGAGAGAGCAAGAGAGAGAGCAAGAGAGAGAGCAAGAGAGAGCAAGAAAGAGAGAGAAAGAGAGAGAAAGAAAGAGAGAGAAAGAGAGCAAGAGAGAGAGCAAGAGAGAGAAAGAGAGAGAGCAAGAGAGAGAAAGAGAGAGAGCAAGAGAGAGCAAGAGAGAAAGAGAGAGAGCAAGAGAGATAAAGAGAGAGAAAGAGAGAGAAAGAGAGATAAAGAGAGATAAAGAGAGAGATAGAGAGAGAAAGAGAGAAAGAGAGAGAACAAGAGAACGAGATAACAAGAGAGAACGAGAGAACAAGAGAGAGCAAGAGAGATAAAGGAGAGAGAGCAAGAGAGAAAGGAGAGAGAACAAGAGAGAGAAAGGAGAGAGAGCAAGAGAGAGAAAGAGAGAGAGAAAGGAGAGAGAGCAAGAGAGAAAAAGGAGAGAGAACAAGAGAGAGAGCAAGAGAGAAAGAGAGAGGGCAAGAGGGAGCAAGAGAGAAAGAGAGAGGGCAAGAGAGAGCAAGAGAGAGAAAGAGAGAGGGCAAGAGAGAGCAAGAGAGAGAGAGCAAGAGAGAGAGCAAGAGAGAGAAAGAGAGAGCGAGCAAAAGAGCGAGAGAAAGAGAGCCCTCCAATCTGGCCTGGTTGATTTCCCAGTGAACATCTTTAAAGCAGCCATTGATTTCAAAATCCAACATGATTTTCGGGGACAATCAAGTGATTTACTGGTGAGGCGAGGTGCATTACTTTGTGTTCTGATGTTGTGTGTGTCACCACGAGATTAATTTAGTATATTATCTTCATCAAACAGAGGCCAATTTAATTCAATCCACAAAGTTAATTGCATTGTTTCCCCTAGCTGCTGAATTAATGTTTATTAATCACCTCCTTAATTAATTTGCTCATCATGCCTTCGGCAAAGAAGCTTATGTTCATAAACACAAGATGGCTTCATTTTCCATTTTTTATTTTATTTTCTTTTTTATTGATTGATGATAAACTGTTTAAAACGTCATGTGGGGATTTAACTCGTACTGGTGTGCCTGTGACATCATCATGAAGACAGTCAAATGGCAAGTTCTAGAATCAACAGAACGTCTGGGCAAAATAATAAGGATTAATTTACCACAACATAGCCAATGTCTACGCTGAGTGATACAAAACATGTGTTTGTCTTGTGTTGACATCAACATCTAGCTAGGTTAACAGTCATATACCATATGGATAGAGCTAGCTGTGCTAAAATTAACTAGCTGCTGTGCTAATATTAACAAGCTAGGTCAACAGTCATATACAACATGGATAGAGCTAGCTGTGCTAATATTAATTAGCTAGGTCAACAGTCATAGACAACATGGATAGAGCTAGATGTGCTAATATTAATTAGCTAGGTCAACAGTCATATACAATATGGATAGAGCTAGCTGTGCTAATATTAATTAGCTAGGTCAACAGTCATAGACAATATGGATAGAGCTAGCTGTGCTAATATTAACTAGCTGCTGTGCTAATATTAGCAAGCTAGGTCAACAGTCATATACAACATGGATAGAGCTAGCTGTGCTAATATTAATTAGCTAGGTCAACAGTCATAGACAACATGGATAGAGCTAGATGTGCTAATATTAATTAGCTAGGTCAACAGTCATAGACAACATGGATAGCGCTAGCTGTGCTAATATTAACTAGCTAGGTCAACAGTCATAGACAATATGGATAGAGCATGCTGTGCTAATACTAACTAGCTAGGCCAACAGTCATATACAATATGGATAGAGCAAGCTGTGCTAATATTAACTAGCTGCTGTGCTAATATTAACAAGCTAGGTCAACAGTCATATACAACATGGATAGCGCTAGCTGTGCTAATATTAACTAGCTAGGTCAACAGTCATAGACAATATGGATAGAGCAAGCTGAGCTAATAGTAACTAGCTAGGCCAACAGTCATATACAATATGGATAGAGCAAGCTGTGCTAATATTAACTAGATGCTGTGCTAATATTAACAAGCTAGGTCAACAGTCATATACAATATGGATAGAGCTAGCTGTGCTAATAGTAATTAGCTAGGTCAACAGTCATATACAATATGGATAGAGCAAGCTGTGCTAATATTAACTAGCTGCTGTGCTAATATTAACAAGCTAGGTCAACAGTCATATACAATATGGATAGAGCTAGCTGTGCTAATAGTAATTAGCTAGGTCAACAGTCATATACAATATGGATAGAGCAAGCTGTGCTAATATTAACTAGCTGCTGTGCTAATAGTAATTAGCTAGGTCAACAGTCATATACAATATGGATAGAGCAAGCTGTGCTAATATTAACTAGATGCTGTGCTAATATTAACAAGCTAGGTCAACAGTCATATACAATATGGATAGAGCTAGCTGTGCTAATAGTAACTAGCTAGGCCAACAGTCATATACAATATGGATAGAGCGAGCTATGCTAATAGTAATTTGAAAATGAAACATGTCTAGTTGTCTCTTAGCATTCGTCTCCTTTCTCCTCCTCCCCTTCCTCGTCTGTCAGCTTGCTCATTCAGTCCATGCCAGCAATAACATTTGCTTGTTGCTTCCAACTGTGCTTGGTATTTTCACTCCTGACTGTGCCCTTTGAATCGGTCTTTTAATAAATGCCTGAGCAGCATACAGAGAAACAGATGGTTTTGGGAACACTTTGGCTAATTCATGTCACGCTGCAGAGACTTTCCTAATAAGCATGTTTTCTGGCGTGGATACAGGGACGGAGAGAGAGAGAGAGAGAGGGAGGGAGAGAGAGAGAGAGAGGTAGAGAGGGAGAGAGAGAGAGAGAGAGAGAGGAGAGAGAGAGAGAGAGAGAGAGAGAGAGAGAGAGGGGGAGAGAGAGAGGAGAGGGAGAGGGAGGGGGAGAGGGAGAGGGAGAGGGAGGAGGGAGAGAGGGAGAGAGAGAGAGAGAGAGGGAGAGGGAGAGGGAGAGAGGGAGAGAGAGGGAGAGGAGAGAGAGAGAGAGAGAGGAGAGAGGGAGAGAGGGAGAGAGAGAGAGAGAGGGAGAGAGAGAGAGAGAGAGCAGGGTGGAGGCTGCTGCAGTGCTGCAGTATGTTTGTTTGTTTACTTGTGCAGTTGTTTATTTGATGTTATTTATGGTGTGTTTTGTAGGAGGGTGTGTGAAGGACTAATTACTGGGGAACGAACAAGGACTTTCTTTGGTTTGGTTTTAATGACGGTAAACAGAATGTCCCCTACTGACCCTTAATTCCCTTCCTCTATCCTCCCTTCCTCTCTCCCTTCTCCTTCTCCATCCCTTCTTCTCCCTTCTTCTCCCTCTCTTCTCCCTCTCTCGCTCTCTTCTCCCCCTCTCGCTCTCTTCTCCCCCTCTCGCTCTCTTCTCCCTCTCTCCCTTCTCCATCCCTTCTTCTCCCTCTCTCCCTCTCTTCTCCCTCTCTCCCTCTCGCTCTCTTCTCCCTCTCTTCTCCCTCTCTCGCTCTCTTCTCCCTCTTCTCCCTCTCTCGCTCTCTTCTCCCTCTCTCGCTCTCTTCTCCCTCTCTTCTCCCTCTCTCCCCCTCTCGCTCTTCCCCTCTCCCCCTCTTCTCCCTCTCTCCCCCTCTCGCTCTCTTCTTCCCCTCTCGCTCTCTTCTCCCTCTCTTCTCCCTCTCTCCCCCTCTCGCTCTTCCCCTCTCCCCCTTTCTCCCTCTCTCCCCCTCTCGCTCTCTTCTCCCCCTCTCGCTCTCTCTTCTCCCTCTCTCGCTCTCTTCTCCCTCTCTTCTCCCTCTCTCCCCCTCTCGCTCTTCCCCTCTCCCCTCTTCTCCCTCTCTCCCCCTCTCGCTCTTCCCCTCTCCCCCTCTTCTCCCTCTCTCCCCCTCTCGCTCTCTTCTCCCCCTCTCGCTCTCTTCTCCCCCTCTCGCTCTCTTCTCCCCCTCTCCGCTCCCTTCTCCCCCTCTCGCTCCCTTCTCCCCCTCTCCCCCTCTCAGTCTCTCGATTTCTTCTCCCTCTCTCGCTCTCTTCTCCCCCTCTCGCTCTCTTCTCCCCCTCTCCCCCTCTCCGTCTCTCGATTTCTTCTCCCTCTCTCGCTCTCTTCTCCCTCTCTCGCTCTCTTCTCCCTCTCTCGCTCTCTTCTCCCTCTCTCCCTTCTCCTTCTCCATCCCTTCTTCTCCCTCCCTCCCTCTCGCTCTCTTCTCCCTCTCTCCCTCTCTCCCCCTCTCGCTATCCCCCTCTCCCTCTCTCGATTTCATCTCCCTCTCTCGATTTCATCTCCCTCTCCCCCTCTCTTCTCCCTCTCCCCCTCTCTTCTCCCTCTCTCGCTCTCTTCTCCCCCTCTCGCTCTCTTCTCCCTCTCTCGCTCTCTTCTCCCTCTCTCGCTCTCTTCTCCCTCTCTCTTCTCCCTCTCTCCCCCCTCGCTCTCTTCGCCCCTCGCTCTCTTCTCCCTCTCTCTCTTCTCCCTCTCTCTCTTCTCTCTCCTCCTCATCTCTCTCCATGTGTCAGTGGAAACTCCAGGGGATTATATATTGTCCTAAGTACAAAATGATTACCACTGTTTTAACAGGTGACCCATCCATCCACCCTCTACTTGAATGACTATGGTCCGAAACACATCAAAGCCTATTGATAAATCTCACTGTGAACTCTCTTGGGATGTATCCCACATGACACCCGATTCCCTATGTAGTGCACTACATCTGACCAGAGCCCTATGTAGTGCACTACATCTGACCAGAGCCCTATGTAGTGCACTACATCTGACCAGAGCCCTATTTAGTGCACTACATCTGACCAGAGCCCTATGATGTTCACTACATCTGACCAGAGCCCTATTTAGTGCACTACATCTGACCAGAATGCTATTTAGTGCACTACATCTGACCAGAGCCCTATGATGTTCACCACATCTGACTAGAGCCCTATTTAGTGCACTACATCTGACCAGAATGCTATGTAGTGCACTACATCTGACTAGAGCCCTATGTAGATGGCGACAGAGCTTCAGGTAGTTGATCATTGAACCTCTCATCTGATCAACATCATACTTACTGTATAACAAGGCCAGTTACAGCCGCGGAGGAAACACAGTCACTTATACAGAGCATTCAGACAGGAAACAGACCACTAGACTTTTCCACACATATTGGTACGTTTACAGCCTTATTCTAAAATTGATTAAATTAAAAATCTCATCAATCTACACAACAACAACGCATAATGACAAAGCAAAAACAGTTTTTTAAATACATTTTTGCAACTTTACTCAGTCCTTTGATGAATCACCGTTGGCAGCGATTACAGCCTTGTGTCTTCTTGTGTAGGACGCTACAAGCTTGGCACACCTGTTTTTGGGGAGTTTCTCCCATTTCCTCTCCGCAGATCCTCCCAAGCTCTGTCAAGTTGGATGGGGAGCGTCGCTGCACAGCTATGTTCAGGTCTCTCCAGAGATGTCGATCGGGTTCATGTCCGGGCTCTAGCTGGGCCACTCAATGACATTCAGAGACATGTTCCAAAGCCACTCCTGTGTTGTCTTGGCTGTGTGTTTTAGGGTTGTTGTCCTGTTGGAAGGTGAACTTTCACCCCAGTCTGAGGTCCTGAGCGCTCTGGAGCATGTTTTCATTAAGTATCTCTCCGTTCTTTGCTTTGTTCATCTTTACCTCCATCCTGACGAGTCTCACAGTCCCCCACAGCATGATGCTGCCACCACCATGTTTCACCGTAGGGATGGTGCCAAGTTTCCTCCATCATGACAAGTCTCACAGTCTCCAACAGCATGATGCTGCCACCACCATGCATCACCGTAGGGATGGTGCCAGGTTTCCTCCATCATGACTAGTCTCACAGTCCCCCACAGCATGATGCTGCCACCACCATGCTTCACCGTAGGAATGGTGCCAGGTTTCCTCCAGACATGATGCTTGGCATTTAGGTCAAAGAGTTCAATCTTGGTTTCATCAGACCAGAGAATGTTGTTTCTCATTCAGAGTCCTCCATGCTGGCTGTCATGTGCCTTTTACTGAGGAGTGGCTTCCGTCGGCCACTCTACCATAAAGGCCTGATTGGTGGAGTGCTGCAGATATGGTTGTCCTTCTGGAAGGTTCTCCCATCTCCACCATCAGGTTATTGGCCACCTCCCTGACCAAGACCCTTCTCACCTGATTGCTCAGTTTGGCCAGGCGGACAGCTCTAGGAAGAGTCTTGTGGTTCCACACTTCTTCCATTTAAGAATGATGGAGGCCACTGTGTTCTTGGAGGGGACCGTCAATGCTGCAGAAATCTTTTGGTACCCTTCCCCATATCTGTGCCTCGACACAATCCTGTCTCGGAGCTCTACGGACAATTCCTTCCCCCTCAGGGCTTGTTTTTTTGCTCTGACATGCACTATGGGACCTTGTATAGACAGGTGTGAGCCTTTCCAAATCATGTCCAATCAATTGAATTTACCACAGGTGGACTCCAATCAAGTTGTAGAAACATCTCAAGGATGCATCTGAGATCAATTTCGAGTTTCATAGCAAAGGGTCTGAATATATAATAATGATATGAATACTTATGTAAATTAGGTATCTGTTTTTATATTTTTAATACACTTGCAAAAAAATATCAAATAATTTGCTTTGTCATTATGGGGTATCGTGTGTAGATTGATGAGGAACATGTTTTATTGAATAATGTCTAGAATAAGGCTGTAACGTAACAAAATGTGGAACAAGTCAGGTGATCTGAGAGCTGAATGAACGCCCTGAACGCTGAAGTCACTCAACAATGGTGGATCTGAGAGCTGAATGAACGTGGAAGTCACTGAACATTGGTGGAAAGCTCTGGGAAGAACAGTTTGACCTGGGAAAAAGATTGTCTGGTCAATATCCGTCTTCGTTCATAAGGGATTCATGTCGGCAACTGTGGGGATGCTGTATAACATGACTACATAAACATAGACACTGAGTACGGCAACATAATCTGCAGGCATAACACCGACGAGGGTGAAAACGAGGAAAGTTACGGTCAATAACTTAGAAAATAATTCTAAAATAAGTTAAATAAAATAAGCAACTAAAAAAAAAGTGACTGAAAATAAACACCGACCTTTCATTTCTGTTCCAGCAGCGAAGCATCAGGAGACAAGGGAATGGACAGATGGAGAGGAGAAACAAGGGAATGGACAGATGGAGGAGAAACAAGGGAATGGACAGATGGAGAGGAGAAACAAGGGAATGGACAGATGGAGAGGAGAAACAAGGGAATGGACAGATGGACAGAGAGAGGAGAAACAAGGGAATGGACAGATGGAGAGGAGAAGGAGACAAGGGAACGGACAGATGGAGAGGAGAAGGAGACAAGGGAACGGACAGATGGAGAGGAGAAGGAGACAAGGGAATGGACAGATGGAGAGGAGAAACAAGGGAATGGACAGATGGAGAGGAGAAGGAGACAAGGGAATGGACAGATGGAGAGGAGAAGGAGACAAGGGAATGGACAGATGGAGAGGAGAAGGAGACAAGGGAATGGACAGATGGAGAGGAGAAGGAGACAAGGGAATGGACAGATGGAGAGGAGAAGGAGACAAGGGAATGGACAGATGGAGAGGAGAAGGAGAAAAGGGAATGGACAGATGGAGAGGAGAAGGAGACAAGGGAATGGACAGATGGAGAGGAGAAGGAGACAAGGGAATGGACAGATGGAGAGGAGGAGGCAAGGGAATGGACAGATGGAGAGGAGGAGGCAAGGGAATGGACAGATGGAGAGGAGAAGGAGACAAGACAAGGAATGGACAGATGGAGAGGAGAAGGAGACAAGGGAATGGACAGATGGAGAGGAGAAGGAGACAAGGGAATGGACAGATGGAGAGGAGGAGGCAAGGGAATGGACAGATGGAGAGGAGGAGGCAAGGGAATGGACAGATGGAGAGGAGAAGGAGACAAGGGAATGGACAGATGGAGAGGAGAAGGAGACAAGGGAATGGACAGATGGAGAGGAGGAGACAAGGGAATGGACAGATGGAGAGGAGGAGACAAGGGAATGGACAGATGGAGAGGAGAAGGAGACAAGGGAATGGACAGATGGAGAGGAGGAGGAGACAAGGGAATGGACAGATGGAGAGGAGGAGGAGACAAGGGAATGGACAGATGGAGAGGAGGAGACAAGGGAATGGACAGATGGAGAGGAGGAGGCAAGGGAATGGACAGATGGAGAGGAGAAGGAGACAAGGGAATGGACAGATGGAGAGGAGAAGGAGACAAGGGAATGGACAGATGGAGAGGAGACAAGGGAATGGACAGATGGAGAGGAGAAGGAGACAAGGGAATGGACAGATGGAGAGGAGAAGGAGACAAGGGAATGGACAGATGGAGAGGAGAAGGAGACAAGGGAATGGACAGATGGAGAGGAGAAGGAGACAAGGGAATGGACAGATGGAGAGGAGAAACAAGGGAATGGACAGATGGAGAGGAGAAACAAGGGAATGGACAGATGGAGAGGAGAAACAAGGGAATGGACAGATGGAGAGGAGAGACAAGGGAATGGACAGATGGAGAGGAGAAGGAGACAAGGGAATGGACAGATGGAGAGGAGAAGAAGACAAGGGAATGGACAGATGGAGAGGAGAGACAAGGGAATGGACAGATGGAGAGGAGAAGGAGACAAGGGAATGGACAGATGGAGAGGAGAAGGAGACAAGGGAATGGACAGATGGAGAGGAGAAGGAGACAAGGGAATGGACAGATGGAGAGGAGGAGGAGACAAGGGAATGGACAGATGGAGAGGAGGAGGAGACAAGGGAATGGACAGATGGAGAGGAGGAGACAAGGGAATGGACAGATGGAGAGGAGACAAGGGAATGGACAGATGGAGAGGAGAAGGAGACAAGGGAATGGACAGATGGAGAGGAGAAACAAGGGAATGGACAGATGGAGAGGAGAAGGAGACAAGGGAACGGACAGATGGAGAGGAGAAGGAGACAAGGGAACGGACAGATGGAGAGGAGAAGGAGACAAGGGAACGGACAGATGGAGAGGAGAAGGAGACAAGGGAACGGACAGATGGAGAGGAGAAGGAGACAAGGGAACGGACAGATGGAGAGGAGGAGGAGACAAGGGAATGGACAGATGGAGAGGAGGAGACAAGGGAATGGACAGATGGAGAGGAGAGACAAGGGAATGGACAGATGGAGAGGAGAAACAAGGGAATGGACAGATGGAGAGGAGAAGGAGACAAGGGAATGGACAGATGGAGAGGAGGAGGAGACAAGGGACTGGACAGATGGAGAGGAGAGACAAGGGAATGGACAGATGGAGAGGAGAGACAAGGGAATGGACAGATGGGGAGGACAAGGAGACAAGGGAATGGACAGATGGAGAGGAGAAGGAGACAAGGGAATGGACAGATGGAGAGGAGAATGAGACAGGGAATGGACAGATGGAGAGGAGAAGACAAGGGAATGGACAGATGGAGAGGAGAATGAGACAGGGGAATGGACAGATGGAGAGGAGAAGACAAGGGAATGGACAGATGGAGAGAAGAGACAAGGGAATGGACAGATGGAGAGAAGGAGGAGACAAGGGAATGGACAGATGGAGAGGAGGAGACAAGGGAATGGACAGATGGAGAGGAGACAAGGGAATTGACAGATGGAGAGGAGAAGACAAGGGAATGGACAGATGGAGAGAAGAGACAAGGGAATGGACAGATGGAGAGAAGAGACAAGGGAATGGACAGAAGATACAAGGAAATGGACAGATGGAGAGAAGGAGGAGACAAGGGAATGGACAGATGGAGAGAAGAGAGTTAGTTCAACCATATGGAAGCATAATGAGCAGCACATGAGTGTGTGAGAGAGAGAGAGAGAGAGAGAGAGAGATACAGAGACAGAGACAGAGAGAGACAGAGAGAGAGAGAGACAGAGACAGAGAGACAGAGATAGAGACAGAGAGAGAGAGAGACAGAGACAGAGATAGAGACAGAGATAGAGACAGAGACAGAGAGAGAGACAGAGAGAGAGACAGAGAGTGAGACAGAGAGAGAGAGAGAGAGAGAGACAGAGAGAGACAGAGAGAGACAGAGACAGAGAGAGACAGAGACAGAGAGAGACAGAGACAGAGAGAGAGACAGAGAGAGAGACAGAGAGAGACAGAGAGAGACAGAGAGAGACAGAGAGACAGAGAGAGACAGAGAGAGACAGAGAGAGAGAGAGAGAGACAGAGAGAGAAGTCCTGTTACACTAAGTGGTGAGTGAATGAGCCAGTTGGTGCAGATGGAGAGCCAGGTAAAAGACATTAACATTACAGGTCCCAGATAAAGAAGCAAAGCTCCATTTTCACTTTTCTAAAGAGCAAATACAAGACTAGAAAATGGGGTCGATGTGAGAACAAAGACTCTGTTCCTAGTTTCCTCCCAAATGTGTCATCTCGTTCTCTCCGAAAGGTTTTAGGCTGATTGGACCATAAGAGCAAGAACCACACCTGCACCCCTCTCTCTCTCTCTCTCTCCGCAGAAACTATGAAAGACTGACTGTAATTAAGTCTGCGTTCTCCTGGGAGAGGATTCAAGTGGAGAGTTCAGACTATGGGCTGCCTCGGCAGTACAGAGTTATTAGCTGGTGTTTAATTCACCATCACAAAGGAGATAAATCCGGTGCACAGATCCTGTCGTTAACTCTGTTAACCCTGCTCCTATTCAGACGCACCTGAAAGACACGACATATAATGACTTCTGGCGTCTGGCTCCAGCCGCTCGTCACCTTTCATCTTTTCTCTCTCCCTTTCTCCACTATCTCCCGGAGTCTGGTCTCTCTCTCCTTTTCTCCACCATCTCCCTGAGTCTGATCTCTCTCTCCCTTTATCCACTATCTCCCTGAGTCTGATCTCTCTCTCCCTTTCTCCACTATCCCCCTGAGTCTGGTCTCTTTCTCCACTATCCCCCTGAGTCTGGTCTCTCTCTCCCTTCTCCACTATCTCCCTGAGTCTGGTCTCTCTCTCCCTTTCTCCACTATCTCCCGGAGTCTGGTCTCTCTCTCCCTTTCTCCACTATCTCCCGGAGTCTGGTCTCTCTCTCCCTTTATCCACTATCTCCCGGAGTCTGGTCTCTCTCTCCCTTTCTCCACTATCTCCCGGAGTCTGGTCTCTCTCTCCTTTTATCCACCATCTCCCTGAGTCTGGTCTCTCTCTCCCTTTCTCCACTATCTCCCTGAGTCTGGTCTCTCTCTCCCTGAGTCTGGTCTCTCTCTCCCTTTATCCACTATCTCCCTGAGTCTGGTCTCTCTCCCCCTGAGTCTGGTCTCTCTCTCCTTTTCTCCACCATCTCCCTGAGTCTGGTATCTCTCTCCCCTTCTCCACTATCTCCCGGAGTCTGGTCTCTCTCTCCCTTTCTCCACCATCTCCCTGAGTCTGGTCTCTCTCTCCCTTTCTCCACTATCTCCCGAGTCTGGTCTCTCTCTCCTTTCTCCACTATCTCCCTGAGTCTGGTCTCTCTCTACCTTTCTCCCTGAGTCTGGTCTCTTTCTCCCTTTCTCCCTGAGTCTGGTCTCTCTCTCCCTTTCTCCACTATCTCCCTGAGTCTGGTCTCTCTCTACCTTTCTCCCTGAGTCTGGTCTCTTTCTCCCTTTCTCCCTGAGTCTGGTCTCTCTCTCCCTTTCTCCACTATCTCCCTGAGTCTGGTCTCTCTCTCCCTTTCTCCACTATCTCACTGAGTCTGGTCTCTCTCTCTCCTTTCTCCACTATCTCACTGAGTCTGGTCTCTCTCTCCCTTTCTCCCTGAGTCTGGTCTCTCTCTCCTTTTCTCCACCATCTCCCTGAGTCTGATCTCTCTCTCCCTTTATCCACTATCTCCCGGAGTCTGGTCTCTCTCCCTTTTCTCCACCATCTCCCTGAGTCTGGTATCTCTCTCCCTTTCTCCACTATCTCCCTGAGTCTGGTCTCTCTCTCCTTTCTCCACCATCTCCCTGAGTCTGATCTCTCTCTCCCTTTATCCACTATCTCCCTGAGTCTGGTCTCTCTCTCCCTTTCTCCACTATCCCCCTGAGTCTGGTCTCTTTCTCCACTATCTCCCTGAGTCTGGTCTCTCTCTCCCTTTCTCCACTATCCCCCTGAGTCTGGTCTCTCTCTCCCTTTCTCCACTATCTCCATGAGTCTGGTCTCTCTCTCCCTTTCTCCACTATCTCCCTGAGTCTGGTCTCTCTCTCCCTTTCTCCCTGAGTCTGGTCTCTCTCTCCTTTTCTCCCTGAGTCTGGTCTCTCTCTCCCTTTCTCCACCATCTCCCTGAGTCTGGTCTCTCTATCCCTTTCTCCCGGAGTCTGGTCTCTCTCTCCTTTTCTCCCGGAGTCTGGTCTCTCTCTCCTTTTCTCCCTGAGTCTGGTCTCTCTCTCCCTTTCTCCACTATCCCCCTGAGTCTGGTCTCTCTCTCCCTTTCTCCACTATCTCCCGGAGTCTGGTCTCTCTCTCCTTTTCTCCCTGAGTCTGGTCTCTCTCTCCTTTTCTCCCTGAGTCTGGTCTCTCTCTCCCTTTCTCCACTATCTCCCTGAGTCTGGTCTCTCTCTCCCTTTCTCCACTATCTCCCTGAGTCTGGTCGCTCTCTCCCTTTCTCCACCATCTCCCTGAGTCTGGTCGCTCTCTCCCTCTCTGGAGTGGTCTCTCCTATAATATCTGAGTCTGGTCTCTCTCTCCCTTTCTCCACTATCTCCCTGAGTCTGGTCTCTCTCCCTCTCTTTCTCCACTATCTCCCTGAGTCCGGTCTCTCTCTCCCTTTCTCCACTATCTCCCCGAGTCTGGTCTCTCTCCCCTCTCTGGGGAATATAAGATCTGAGTCTGGTCTCTCTCTCTGGAGAATATAACATCGGAGTCTGGTCTCTCTCTCTCTGGAGAATATAACATCTGAGTCTGGTCTCTCTCTCTGGAGAATATAACATCGGAGTCTGGTCTCTCTCTCTGGAGAATATAACATCTGAGTCTGGTCTCTCTCTCTGGAGAATATAAGATCTGAGCCTGGTCTCTCTCTCTCTGGAGAATATAACATCTGAGTCTGGTCTCTCTCTCTCTGGAGAATATAACATCTGAGCCTGGTCTCTCTCTCTGGAGAATATAACATCTGAGTCTGGTCTCTCTCCTTCTCTCTCCTCGGACTAAACATTTAACAAAAATCAACAATCACCACGGCAATAGAACAGCCAGTAAGAAGAAAGCCTGACAGGCAAGAAGAGCTCAACGTTATGATTCATGTGAACAGACAGGCCGACGCTCTAAATATCCTCCTCAAACTGATTTTATGTCTTTTGGATCTCAAATAGCCCGGTTCTGATGGAAACCCGGTTCTGATGGAATAGAGAATTGTTCCATTCCGAAGGAGAACGGTAGTTTGGGTCAACACGTTCTACTGTCTGTTTCTGTAGGAGAGATTAGCACACATAGAGAATAAAATACCATTCCTCAAGACTGTCTGCCAGCAGAGGAGAGAAATGAAGGGTGGAATGAGAGAGAGAGAGAGAACGAGAGAGAGAGAGATAGAGAGAGACAGGCAGAGACAGGCAGAGAGAGAACACAAGAGACAGAGAGACAGGCAGAGAGAGACAGAGACAGGCAGAGAGAGACAGAGAACAAGAGAGAGACAGAGAGAGAAAGACAGGCAGAGAGAGAACAAGAGAGAGAACAAGAGAGAGAGAGGGAGGACAGAGAGAGAAGAAACAGAGAGAGACAGAGGGAGAGACAGAGAGAGAGAGAGAAACAGAGACAGAGAGAGAAACAGAGAGAGAGAGAAACAGAGAGAGACAGAGAGAGAAACAGAGAGAGACCGAGAGAGAGAGAGAAACAGAGAGAGACAGAGAGAGAAACAGAGAGAGAGACAGAGAAAGACAGAGAGAGACAGAGTGATGGTGTTGAATCAGCTAGCTACACGTCCAGATCTGACTCTGAATAATTAGATTCAGTTGAACTGATCGTTGTTTTCTGCCTGCGCCACTTGTTTTGATTCATTGGAAACGAGGCCGAGAAACAATGCAAAGCTTATAATCAGACAAATAATCCACTAACAACCTATTCTCCAGAGTTCCCAGCTTGGGTACTATCTGTGTTTTATGGGGAAATTGCTTTATAAAAGATATGAGATTTAATCTGTAGAGAATAAACTAATACAACCTTTCTGCAGCATGCTACGGCTGTGTGATAGCATCACAGGAAAGGCTCTGGCAAGAAACGGGAAAGCAAGCGTGATCGGCGTCCCAACGTCCTGAATGCACTCACTGGCCTCGGGAAAGAGAGGGAGGGAGAGTTACGGAGACTCACTGGTCTCGGGAACGAGAAGGGAGGGAGGGAGAGTTACGGAGACTCACTGGCCTCGGGAACGACTCACTGGTCTAGGGAACAAGAAGGGAGGGATGGAAGGAGAGTTATGGAGACTCACTGGTCTAGGGAACAAGAAGGGAGGGAGGGAGAGTTACGGGAACTCACTGGCCTCGGGAGAAGGGAGGGAGGGAGAGGCCTTACGGAGACTCACTGGCCTCGGGAACGAGAAGGGGGAGGGAGGGAGAGTTATGGAGACTCACTGGCCTTGGGAACGGGAACGGAGAAGGCCTCGGGAGGGAGGGAGGGAGAGTACGGAGACTCACTGGCCTCGGGAACGAGAAGGGAGGGAGGGAGAGACTCACTGGCCTCGGGAACGACGGAGACTCACTGGCCTCGGGAACGAGAAGGGAGGGAGGGAGAGTTACGGAGACTCACTGGCCTCGGGAACGAGAAGGGAGGAGGGATCCCCTGGAGACTCACTGGCCTCGGGAGACTCACTGGCCTCGGGAACGAGAAGGGAGGGAGGGAGAGGAGACTCACTGGCCTCGGGAACGAGAAGAGAGGGAGGGAGAGAGGGAGACTCACTGGAAGGAGAGGAGGGAGAGTTACGGAGACTCACTGGCCTCGGGAACGAGAAGGGAGGGAGGGAGAGTTATGGAGATTCACTGGCCTCGGGAACGAGGGAGGGAGGGAGGGATACGGTGACTCACTGGCCTCGGGAAGTTACGGAGACTCACTGGCCTCGGGAACGAGAAGGAGGGAGGGAGAGTTACGGAGACTCACTGGCCTCGGGAACGAGAAGAGAGGGAGGGAGAGATACGGAGACTCACTGTCCTCGGGAACGAGAAGGAGGAGGGAGGGATACGGAAGGGGGATGCTGTGGAATTCAAAACATTGTGAAGCTGGTTTCCATTCAGAATGTTTTTAGTATTGTTTTGTATTTATTTCATTCAGGGGGATAGAGAAATGTTTCATCCTAAACGGATGCTGTGAGATATATGATCATAGGCTCCATCTACATTCTATTTCCCTGTCCTAAATGGTACTCTCACTTACTGACCTGCTCTACTGGTCTGATGCAGTCTGTAAATAACCAGCCTTTTATAGTGCTACTTTACATTCCTCCCTCCTCCCTCCATTCATTCATCCCCCACCCCTCCCTCCCTCCCTCCATTCATTCATCCCCCACCCCTCCCTCCCTCCTTAACGCTTATGAGCTAAACCCAGTACATCAGAGATGACTGGTAAACTCTCTAACCCATCAAAGGTGTTGACGAGGGTGTGTGTGTGTGTGTGTGTGTGTGTGTGTGTGTGTGTGTGTGTGTGTGTGTGTGTGTGTGTGTGTGTGTGTGTGTGTGTGCGCCATCTTAACACAACCTGATATCCATTACTATTGAACACACCGCCAAAGAGCCCAGGGACATCAGAGAGAGAGAGAGAGAGTGTCACGACGACCCCAGAGACGAGAGGGGGAGAGGGAGGCTCTACTGAGGTCACTTAGTGTGTATCAGAGCAGTCTTTCAGCAGGACTCCTGCACATCAAAGGCTTCTAACCCTGCTGGCGAGACGGGCTGAGCCGGGTACTTCAGAAGGATACAGACTAAAGTAACACTTCTCCTCTGAGCTAGCTAAAGAATCACTGTGGAGCGGGAGGGAGGGAGGGATGGAGGGGATGGAGAGAGAGAGAGAGAGAGAGAGAGAGGGGAGAGGGAATGAGGAGAGAGGGAGAGGGAGAGGGAGAGGGAGAGGGAGAGACAGAGAGAGAGAGAGAGAGAGAGAGGAGAGAGAGAGAGAGGAGAGAGGAGGGAGGGAGGGAGGGAGGGAGGGAGGGGAGGGAACAGCATCTTACTCCTTTCAACCCCGCTCCATCAACTCCCCTCGGACTCTTTACAGCCCTGAACCCCCTCTCTCTCTGTCTCTCTCTGGATCTGATGAGCGGAGGGAGGGAGGAACAAAGGGAAACTCCTTCAATCCTCTCTGATCTCTCTGAACCAGGGCCTTCAACATGTTGCCTCAGCCATCAGAGTGAAAAGGGGGTCTCTGTCTCCCTGTCTGTCCTTCTCCCTCACTTGTCCATCTCCCTCGGTCTCTCAATCAGTCTCCCTCGGTCTGTCTGTCCTTCTCCCTCTCTCGGTCTCTCTCTCCCAGTCTCTCTCTCCCAGTCTCTCTCTCCCAGTCTCTCTCTCCCAGTCTCTCTCTCCCAGTCTCTCTCTCCCAGTCTCTCTCTCCCAGTCTCTCTCTCCCAGTCTCTCTCTCCCAGTCTCTCTCTCCCAGTCTCTCTCTCCCAGTCTCTCTCTCCCAGTCTCTCTCCCCCAGTCTCTCTCTCCCAGTCTCTCTCTCCCAGTCTCTCTCTCCCAGTCTCTCTCTCCCAGTCTCTCTCCCCCAGTCTCTCTCTCCCAGTCTCTCTCTCCCAGTCTCTCTCCACCAGTCCTCTCCCCCAGTCTCTCTCTCTCTCCCAGCCTCTCTCCCCAGTCCTCTCTCCCAGTCCTCTCCCCCAGTCTCTCCCCAGTCTCCAGTCTCTCTCCCCAGTCTCTCTCTCCCCAGTCTCCCAGTCTCTCTCTCCCAGTCTCCCAGTCTCTCTCTCCCAGTCTCCCCAGTCTCTCCCAGTCTCTCCCCAGTCTCTCTCCCAGTCTCTCTCCCCCAGTCTCTCTCTCCCAGTCTCTCTCTCCCAGTCTCTCTCTCCCAGTCTCTCTCCCCAGTCCCAGTCTCTCTCTCCCAGTCTCTCTCTCCCAGTCTCTCTCTCCCAGTCTCTCTCCCCAGTCTCTCTCTCCCAGTCTCTCTCTCCCCAGTCTCTCTCTCCCAGTCTCCTCTCCCAGCCTCTCTCTCCCAGTCTCTCTCTCCCAGTCTCTCTCTCCCAGTCTCTCTCTCCCAGTCTCTCTCTCCCTGTCTCTCTCTCCCAGCCTCTCTCTCCCAGCCTCTCTCTCCCAGTCTCTCTCTCCCAGTCTCTCTCTCCCAGTCTCTCTCCCCAGTCCTCTCTCCCAGTCTCTCTCCCCAGTCCAGTCTCTCTCCCCAGTCTCTCTCTCCCAGTCTCTCTCTCCCAGTCTCTCTCTCCCAGTCTCTCTCTCCCAGTCTCTCTCTCCCAGTCTCTCTCTCCCAGTCTCTCTCTCCCAGTCTCTCTCTCCCAGTCTCTCTCTCCCAGTCTCTCTCTCCCAGTCTCTCTCTCCCAGTCTCTCTCTCCCAGTCTCTCTCCCAGTCTCTCTCTCCCAGTCTCTCTCTCCCAGTCTCTATCTTCCTCAACTTGGACAACTGTGGAGCTTCCCTGTGGAACGCTTTCAACACATTGTAGAGTCCATGTCACAACGAATTTAGGCTGTTTTGAGGGCAAAAGTGGGAAGGTGTTCCTAATGTTTTGTCCTCTCAGTGTAATCTAGTCATGCCTCATCCTCTGTAAGGTCTGTAGTGTTAGGAAGGTGTTCCTAATGTTTTGTCCTCTCAGTGTAATCTAGTCATGCCTCATCCTCTGTAAGGTCTGTAGTGTTAGGAAGGTGTTCCTAATGTTTTGTCCTCTCAGTGTAATCTAGTCATGCCTCATCCTCTATAAGGTCTGTAGTGTTAGGAAGGTGTTCCTAATGTTTTGTCCTCTCAGTGTAATCTAGTCATGCCTCATCCTCTGTAAGGTCTGTAGTGTTAGGAAGGTGTTCCTAATGTTTTGTCCTCTCAGTGTAATCTAGTCATGCCTCATCCTCTGTAAGGTCTGTAGTGTTAGGAAGGTGTTCCTAATGTTTTGTCCTCTCAGTGTATTCTAGTCATGCCTCATCCTCTATAAGGTCTTTATTGTTTGGTTGGCCGTTTACTAAACTGATGGATCTGGAAACACATCCATTTCACTGCACCTGCGATAACATCTGCAAGCCTGTGTAAGCAACCAATAAACTGTTGATTTGATTCCCGTCTCCCCTGATCCCGGTGCTTCGTTGTGTTGTGATGTGATTATTAACAGATTGTACAGGATGAAACCCTGCCAGGTGTGACATATCCCCCTTCTCCCCCTCCCTGCCTCTCCCCCTTCCCCTTCCCTGCCTCTCCCCTCATCCCTGCCTCTCCCCCCTCCCTGCCTCTCCCTCCCTCCCTGCCCTCTCTCCCCCTCCTCCCCCTCCCTTCCCCTTCTCCCCTCCCTGCCTCTCCCCTTCCCCTTCCCTGCCTCTCCCCCTCCCTCCCTCTCTCCCTCCCTGCCTCTCTCCCTCCTCCTCTCTCCCTCCTCCTTCTCCCCCTCCCTGCCTCTCCCCCTTCCCCTTCCCTGCCTCTCCCCCTCCCCCTCCTCTCTCCCCCCTCCTCTCTCCTTCCCCTCCTCTCTTCCCTTCCCCTTTCCTCCCTCCCCTCCTCCTCTCCTCCTCCTCCTCTCTCTCCCTTCCCTCCCTCTCTCCCCTCCTCCCTCCTCTCCTCCTCTTCTCCTCTCTCCCTCCCTCCTCCTCTCTCCCCCTCCTCCTCTCTCCCTCCCTCCCTCTCCTCCCTCCCTCCTCCCTCTCTCCCCCCCTCCTCCCTCTCTCTCCCTCCCTCCTCCCTCCTCTCCTCCTTCCTCCTCCTCTCCCTTCCTCCCTCCTCCCTCCCTCCCTCCTCCTCCCTCCCTCCTCCTCCCTCCTCTCCTCCTCTCTCTCCCTCCCTCCTCCTCTCCCTCCCTCCCTCCCTCCCTCCTCCTCCTCCTCTCCCTCCCTCCCTCCCTCCCTCCTCCTCCTCTCTCCCTCCCTCCTCTCTCTCCCTCCTCCTCTCCCTCCCTCCCCTCCCTCCGCAAACGACCGTATCCATCTCCGTTTGTGTCTCGTCGCCTCGTGCCCGGTCACCGTGGAAACAGCGGGTTACGTTACCGGAGGTGATCACCCTCGATGAGACCGCGCTCCCCGTCGCCCACGACGACGAAAGCAGGGCCAATTAAGCGTGTAGTTTCCAGATGCAGTGGAGTGGGTGGCTCATCTATCAGATTGAGAGTCAGTGTGTGTGTGTGTGTGTGTGTGTGTGTGTGTGTGTGTGTGTGTGTGTGTGTGTGTGTGTGTGTGTGTGTGTGTGTGTGTGTGTGTGTGTGTGAGCCTCCAATCACTCAGTCTAGTGTGTGGCTCATCCATCAGTCTAGTGTTCTACTGGCCAGGATCCATCAGTCTCTATCCAGGATCCATCAGTCTAGTGTTCTACTGGCCAGGATCCATCAGTCTAGTGTTCTACTGGCCAGGATCCATCAGTCTAGTGTTCTACTGGCCAGGATCCATCAGTCTAGTGTTCTACTGGCCAGGATCCATCAGTCTAGTGTTCTACTGGCCAGGATCCGTCAGTCTAGTGTTCTACTGGCCAGGGTCCATCAGTCTAGTGTTCTACTGGCCAGGATCCATCAGTCTAGTGTTCTACTGGCCAGGATCCATCAGTCTAGTGTTCTACTGGCCAGGATCCATCAGTCTAGTGTTCTACTGGCCAGGATCCATCAGTCTAGTGTTCTACTGGCCAGGATCCATCAGTCTAGTGTTCTACTGGCCAGGATCCATCAGTCTAGTGTTCTACTGGCCAGGATCCGTCAGTCTAGTGTTCTACTGGCCAGGATCCATCAGTCTAGTGTTCTACTGGCCAGGATCCCTCAGTCTAGTGTTCTACTGGCCAGGATCCATCAGTCTAGTGTTCTACTGGCCAGGATCCCTCAGTCTAGTGTTCTACTGGCCAGGATCCATCAGTCTAGTGTTCTACTGGCCAGGATCCATCAGTCTAGTGTTCTACTGGCCAGATCCATCAGTCTAGTCCTCAGTTCTACTGGCCAGGATCCATCAGTCTTCTACTGGCCAGGATCCATCTAGTTTTCACTGGCCAGGATCCATCAGTCTAGTGTTCTACTGGCCAGGATCCATCAGTCAGTTACAGGCCAGGATCCATCAGTTAGTGTTCTACTGGCCAGGATCCAACAGTCTAGTGTTCTACTGGCCAGATCCATCTAGTGTTCTACTGGCCAGGATCCATCAGTCTAGTGTTCTACTGGCCAGGATCCATCAGTCTAGTGTTCTACTGGCCAGATCCAACAGTCTAGTGTTCTACTGGCCAGGATCCAGAGTCTAGTCCAGGATCAGTCTAGTGTTCTACTGGCCAGGATCCATCAGTAGGCCAGGATCCATCAGTCTAGTGTTCTACTGGCCAGGATCCATCAGTCTAGTGTTCTAGGCCAGGAGTCTAGTGTTCTACTGGCCAGGATCCATCAGTCTAGTGTTCTACTGGCCAATATCCATCAGTCTACTACTGTCCATCAGTCTAACTGGCACCCTCAGTCTAGTGTTCTACTGGCCAGGATCCTCAGTGTGAAGTCTAGTGTTCTACTGGCCAGGATCCATCAGTCTCAGTGTTCTACTGGCCAGATCCCTCAGTCTCCAGTGTTCTACTGGCCAGATCCCCAGTCTAGTGTTCACTGGCCAAGTCTGGCCAGTGTTCTCCTGATCTTCAGTCTAGTGTTCTCCAGGGATCCATCAGTCTGGTGGGCCAGATCCATCAGTCTTCTCTACAGGCCAGAAGCCCTCCTGTTCGCCACTCATTACCTGTATTAACTGCACCTGTTTGAACTTGTTACCTGTATAACATACACCTGTCCAATCAATCAATCACTCAATCAAACAGACTCCAACCTCTCCACAATGGCCAAGACCAGAGAGCTGCGTAAGGACATCAGGCATAAAATTGTTGACCTGCACAAGGCTGGGATGGGCTACAGGACAATAGGCAAGCAACTTGGTGAGAAGGCAACAACTGTTGGCACAATTATTAGAAAATGGAAGAAGTTCAAGATGACGGTCAATCACCCTCCATCTGGGGCTCCATGCAAGATCTCACCTCAAGGGGCATCAATGATCTTGAGGAAGGTGAGGGATCAGCCCAGAACTACACGGCAGGACCTGGTCAATGACCTGAAGAGAGCTGGGACCAGTCTCAAAGAAAACCAATAGAAACACACTACGCCGTCATGGATTAAAATCATGCAGCGCAAGCAAGGCCCCCCTGCTCAAGCCAGCGCATGTCCAGGCCCGTCTGAAGTTTGCCAATGACCATCTGGATGATCCAGAGGAGGAATGGGAGAAGGTCATGTGGTCTGATGAGACAAAAACAGAGCCCTAAACTCCACTCGAACACCATCCCAACCGTGAAGCATGGAGGTGGAAACATTCTTTGGGGATGCTTTTCTGCAAAGGGGACAGGACGGCTGCACCGTATTGAGGGGAGGATGGATGGGGCCATGTATCGCGAGATCTTGGCCAACAACCTCCTTCCCTCAGTAATAGCATTGAAGATGGGTCGTGGCTTGGTCTTCCAGCATGACAACGACCCAAACACACAGCCAGGGCAACTAAGGAGTGGCTCCGTAAGAAGCATCTCAAGGTCCTGGAGTGGCCTAGCCAGTCTCCAGACCTGAACCCAATTGAACATCTTTGGAGGGAGCTGAAAGTCCGTATTGCCCTGCGACAGCCCCGAAACCTGAAGGATCTGGAGAAGGTCTGTATGGAGGAGTGGGCCTAAATCCCTGCTGCAGTGTGTGCAAACCTGGTCAAGAACTACAGGAAACGTATGATCTCTGTAATTGCAAACACAGGTTTCTGTACCAAATATTAAGTTCTGATGTATCAAATACGTATGTCATGCAATAAAATGCAAATTAATTACTTAAAAATCATACAATGTGATTCTCTGGATTTTTGTTTCGGATTCCATCTCTCACAGTTGAAGTGTACCTATGATAAAAATTACAAACCTCTACATGCTTTGTAAGTAGGAAAACCTGCAGTGTATCAAATACTTGTTCTCCCCACTGTGTGTGTGTGTGTGTGTGTGTGTGTGTGTGTGTGTGTGTGTGTGTGTGTGTGTGTGTGTGTGTGTGTGTGTGTGTGTGTGTGTGTGTGTGTGTGTGTGTGTGTGTGTGTGTGTGTGTGTGTGTGTGTGTGTGTGTGTGTGTGTGTGTGTATTTACATAGCCCACAACAACATAACTGTAGTAGGGCCTCTTCAACACATAGGGAGGATATAGGGGGTTTAACAGCTATACAGATGGGTATAGAGGCTGGAATTTACAAGTGATGAGCTTCGAGGGAAACTACACACAACTACAAAGGGAATTGATCTTCAAGCTGCAACGCCTACAGCTATAGATCATATGGAGATGAGAGAGAGAGGGGGCTTCTAACCAGATCAGAGAGGAGGAGAGAGGGGGCTTCTAACCAGATCAGAGAGGAGGAGAGAGGGGGCTTCTAACCAGATCAGACAGGAGGAGAGGGGGCTTCTAACCAGATCAGAGAGGAGGAGAGAGGGGCTTCTAACCAGATCAGAGAGGAGGAGAGAGGGGATTCTAACCAGATCAGAGAGGAGGAGATCAGAGGATTCTAACCAGATCAGAGAGGAGGAGAGAGGGGATTCTAGTCAGATCAGAGAGGAGGAGAGAGGGGATTCTAACCAGATCAGAGAGGAGAGAGAGAGGGATTCTAACCAGATCCGAGAGGAGGAGAGAGGGGGCTTCTAACCTGGAAAGGAGAGATTCTTGTGTATCCAGTAGAGAGGACAGGATTCTAACCAGGACAGGAGAGAAGTGGAAAGGAGAGAAGTGGAAAGATCAGAGGAGAGAAGTGGACAGGAGAGAAGTGGACAGGAGAGAAGTGGACAAGAGAGAAGTGGACAAGAGAGAAGTGGACAAGAGAAAAGTGGACAAGAGAGAAGTGGACAAGAGAGAAGTGGACAAGAGAGAAGAGGAGACAAGTGGACAGGAGAGAGAGAGGAGACGAGTGGAGAGGGGCGGGGAGGAGAGGAGACAAGTGGAGAGGAGAGGAGACAAGTGGAGAGGAGCGAGTGGAGAGGGGCCGGGAGGAGAGGAGAGGAGACAAGTGGACAGGAGAGAAGAGGAAACAAGTGGAGAGGAGCGAGTGGAGAGGGGCGGGGAAGAGAGAAGAGGAGTGGATTGGGGAGGAGAGGAGTGGAGAGAAGAGGAGTGTGTCTGTATGGCGTGGGTCGCTATCTGGTGTAATCTACGCCTCAGCAGGGGAAGTTAGTTAGTATGTAAGTGTTTGTTTATGCAGAAAGCCTAGAGTCCTTGAGATGGAATTGATGGGGCTCTTTCCTCCTCCGTCAACCTCTCTAAACCTCATTAACAGACTGTGGTAAAGGTATATATATATATTCACCACCGGGACTCGTCTAGGGATATTGGAATGATAGAAACGCACATGATGTCAGTCAGAGAGGATTGAGGACAGACAAGGCTGCAGAGAGAAGGGAGAGGAGAGAAGAGACAAGTGGACAGGAGAGAGAGGAGAGAGTAGGAGAGGAGAGAGTAGAGAGGGGCGGAGGAGAGAGAGAGAGAGGAGAGGAGAGAGAGAGGGAGAGAGGAGGAGAGGAGCGGAGTGGAGAGGGGAGGGAGGAGGAGAGGAGAGAGTGGAGAGGAGAGAAGAGGAAGACAAGTGGAGAGGAGAGAGGGAGAGGAGAGGGAGAGAGGTAGAGGAGACAGTGGGAGGGAGAGAGGAGAGGAAACAGGGAGAGAGGAGAGAGAGAGGAGAGAGAGAGAGAGGAGGGAGAGAGAGAGGAGAGAGAGAGAGAGAGGGAGGAGGAGGGAGAGAGGAGGGAGGAGAGGAGGAGAGGAGGGTAGAGGAGGGGAGGGAGAGTTAGTCAGAGAGTTTATACAGAGAGAGAGTCCTTGAGAGGAATTGAGGGAGAACCTCTAAAGGAGAGACTGAGAGAGGTAGAGATAGAGAGAGAGAGAGATAGGAATGATAGAAACGACATGATGTCAGTCAGACAACTGAGGAGAGGAATTAAGTCCCAGACAAGGCTGCAGATTAAATAGTTGAGAGAAAGGAGAGAGAGAGAGGGAGAGATATATACTGAGGAGAGGGAGGGAGGAGAGGGAGGGAGAGAGAGAGGAGAGAGAGGTAGATAGAGAGAGAGGGAGAGATAGATAGGATAGATAGATAGATAGATAGAGATAGATAGAGTTCTACATGTTGATGACCTTTGAGAGGAGAGAGGAGAGAGAGAGTATGATACAGGCATTCAACAGTTAATGTAATCAGTAGAGAGGAGAGAAAACCGCCACCCGAGGTGGTACTGGGTAACTTCTATTCCAGCAGCCAGTGGTGGCTACAACTGGGGGATGGAGAGGAATTAAGTCCTAGATATAAGTGTCTGTGTGTGTGGTGTAGATTAAAGTGTTGAAGAAAGGTAACAATATACAGAGTCCAGATGACGAGTCATTATACAGTGGTGGCTAGTATCAGAGATATATACTGTGACACCTCCACATAGTGACATACCATATAATATATCAATATACAGTGGTGGCTAGGGAGGGTGGGAGGGAGGGAGGGAGGTTGGTCATTATACAGGGTGGCTAGGTCAATATACAGGTAGGTAGGTAGGGTAGGTAGGTAGGTAGGGAGGGAGTCAATATACAGGAGGCTAGTCATATACAGTAGAGGGAATATAGGGAAATATACAGAATGGTGGCTAGTCAATATACAGGGATGGTGGCTAGGTCAATATATAGTGGTGGCTAGTCATATTGATGGACCAATATACAGTGGTGGCTAGTCAATATCAGGAGAATATACAGTGGTGGCTAGTCATTAGTCAACTAGTCATATACGTGGTGGCTGGTCATAACAGTCAATAAGTGGTGGCTAGTCATTATAAGTGGTGGCTGGTCAATAAAACATCACAAAAAGTATCATACAGGGTGGCTTCAATATACAGTTAATGTAATATACAGTGGTGGCAGCAGGGTGTAAAAACAGTCAATATACAGTGGTGGCTAGTCAATATACAGTCAATATACGTGGTGGCTAGTCAATACAGTGGTGGTTGGTCATTATACAGGGCAAGTCAATACTTCAATATACAGTGGTGGTTAGTCTATATACAGTGGTGGCTAGTCATTATACAGTGGTGGCTGGTCAATATACAGTGGTGGCTGGTCAATATACAGTGGTGGCTAGTCAATATACAGTGGTGGCTAGTCATTATACAGTGGTGGCTAGTCATTATACAGTGGTGGCTAGTCAATATACAGTGGTGGCTAGTCATTATACAGTGGTGGCTAGTCATTATACAGTGGTGGCTAGTCATTATACAGTGGTGGCTAGTCAATATACAGTGGTGGCTAGTCAATATACAGTGGTGGCTAGTCAATATACAGTGGTGGCTAGTCAATATACAGTGGTGGCTAGTCAATATACAGTGGTGGCTAGTCAATATACAGTCAATATACAGTGGTGGCTGGTCAATATACAGTGGTGGTTGGTCAGTGGTGGCTAGTCAATATACAGTGGTGGCTAGTCATTATACAGTGGTGGCTGGTCAATATACAGTGGTGGCTAGTCAATATACAGTGGTGGTTGGTCAATATACAGTGGTGGCTAGTCATTATACAGTGGTGGCTAATCAATATACAGTGGTGGCTAGTCAATATACAGTCAATATACAGTGGTGGCTGGTCAATATACAGTCTAATATACAGTGGTGGCTAGTCAATATACAGTCAATATACAGTGGTGGCTAGTCAATATACAGTCAATATACAGTGGTGGCTAGTCAATATACAGTGGTGGCTACAATATGGCTGGTCACAGTGGTGGCTAGTCAATATACAGTGGTGGTTGGTCATTATACAGTCAATATACAGTGGTGGCTAGTCAATATACAGTGGTGGTTGGTCAATATACAGTGGTGGCTAGTCAATATACAGTCAATATACAGTGGTGGCTAGTCAATATACAGTGGTGGCTAGTCAATATACAGTGGTGGCTAGTCATTATACAGTGGTGGCTGGTCATTATACAGTGGTGGCTGGTCAATATACAGTGGTGGCTAGTCATTATACAGTGGTGGCTGGTCAATATACAGTCAATATACAGTGGTGGCTAGTCAATATACAGTGGTGGCTAGTCATTATACAGTGGTGGCTAGTCAATATACAGTGGTGGCTGGTCAATATACAGTGGTGGCTAGTCAATATACAGTGGTGGCTAGTCAATATACAGTGGTGGCTAGTCAATATACAGTCGTGGCTGGTCAATATACAGTGGTGGCTAGTCAATATACAGTGGTGGCTAGTCATTATACAGTGGTGGCTAGTCAATATACAGTGGTGGCTAGTCAATATACAGTCATTATACAGTGGTGGCTAGTCATTATACAGTCAATATACAGTGGTGGCTAGTCAATATACAGTCAATATACAGTGGTGGCTAGTCAATATACAGTCAATATACAGTGGTGGCTAGTCAATATACAGTCAATATACAGTGGTGGCTAGTCAATATACAGTCAATATACAGTCAATATACAGTGGTGGCTGGTCATTATACAGTGGTGGCTAGTCAATATACAGTGGTGGCTAGTCAATATACAGTGGTAATATACAGTGGTGGCTAGTCAATATAATAATAAAATAAACAGTGGTGGCTAGTCAATATACAGTCAATTATAAATGCAGTGGTGGCTGGTCAATATACAGTCAATATACAGTGGTAGTATTTTACTAGGTGACTAGTCTTTTATCAAGTATACAGTGGTGGCTAGTCAATATACAGTAATTTTACTGGGTGATACTTTTACTCAGTGGTGGCTTTTACTCAAGTAGTATTTTACTGGGTGACTTTTACTCAAGTAGTATTTTACTGTGTGATACAGTGGTGACTTTTACTCAAGTAGTATTTTACTGGGTGACTTTTACTGGGATCATAATTAATGGGTGACTTTTACTCAAGTAGTATTTTACTGGGTGACTAGTATTTTTTACTCAAGTAGTATTTTACTGTGTTACTTTCACTTTTACTCAAGTAGTATTTTACTGGGTGACTTTCACTTTTACTCAAGTAGTATTTTACTGGGTGACTTTTACTCAAGTAGTATTTTACTGGGTGACTTTCACTTTTACTCAAGTAGTCTTTTACTAAGTGACTCACTTTTATTCAAGTAGTATTTTACTGGGTGACTTTCACTTTTACTCAAGTAGTATTTTACTGGGTGACTTTTACTCAAGTAAACAACTGTCACTTTGGCTGCAAAAGGCCTGGAGGCAATACGAGGAGGAGATGCCACCGTGAAAC